>NW_011341644.1:0-2230 GCF_000735185.1 Notothenia coriiceps
CTAGCTCATATCGGCTCCTTCTTTCTTCCATCCTGATCTCGATGGGGCATGAGTCCTCCCCTGTCACCACCAACTTGTGTTTGTTTGTGCCCCGTAGATGGAAAAGCCTGTCTTCAGTCAGTTCCTTAAATATTAATCGGTTGAGCTGTTTCTTGTTTTCAATGGATGACAAGACAACCTTCTGGGCTGGTAGCCTAGTTGATAGGAGGAGATGATGTTTCCTATTGACCACTGTCTCCCTGACATCTCTGGTGACAGACTTGATACTGTAATCATAGTATCTGTCAAAGATGAGGTATAGACGTCACTCTCTGACAGGTATGAAATCAGCCGTGTTTTAACATTATCAATAAAATCAGCGACAGTACCATCAGCTGGCCAGTGTATGGTCCAAAGAAGTGCTGATCCATCAATGACAGTGACAACTGCATCACCGGCATTCCTCCTGGAGACTTCCACCTGGAGTGACTTCTTCAGTGTGGACTTGCCTTTACAAATTCGCATTCCGTCCTCTGTGAACATGGCAGTTGGGACTGTTGCCAGCTCATAGGCGAGGACATCCTTCACTTCAACATCGCGATCACTAGAGACAAGTGCAATGGTCCCACATTTTGGAGTTGCCAATTGTGATGGATTTGGTTGTTGTTGCCATGGTCTTCACTTTGCTTGAGATGGTGTTGTAAAATCCCTCTAGCCAGGTCGTTTCAAATTGTTCTAACATTGCCTCTCCAATCTTTACAGCACTGTCTACACTGGCAGTTGGAGGGGCTATCTTGCCACATATATCTTGCCAAATACAATCTGGAGGCAAAATACGTATGATAACAAAATCTTGCAATTATGGTTTGATTACATAATTACAGGGGTATATTACACTTTAGATGAAATGGTTACAACATGTGTTAGACGTGACATGAAAAGCATATAAAAAAACTATACAAAAATCCATTGTTCTGGATCTCAAAAGCTCAATGGGTTCATCCAGCGACCTGTTTTGCTGGCTTGGCATAAAAAGGTTAATATTCATTAATTCGGAACACTTGACATCCTTTATGAATAAACATTGGAGAAAGCAACATTTGGTGCATTTCGTTTGAGAATTTTGCATGAAATCTCATAAATCCTTATTTTTCAGGAATTTGGGAATTTTGGGGTTAATATCCGAAAATGCTCAAGGGATATCACCGGGCACCCTCTTGGATTTTGAAGAGGTACCCCCAAGCTACAAGAAACAGCAGAGAAAAAACGTTATCAGATGAAACAAGGTTCAACCCGACAGCTCCCGGACTATAAGGTGATGTTCACATTATTACAAGAATAATAGTGTTCACATTATTTCAAGAATAATTAACCCTAACCCTAACCCTATTTGGGGTTAGGATGCAAATGTTACTCTGAAATGGGCCACTCAATCAAGATAACCTTTTGGAACTTTAATTACATGTTGGTGCTAATGTGTGGTTTCTTTGGTAAATAATTGGTCACAAGATTTTTTATATTTCTACACTGTGGCATTGCTTTTTATTTACTTCCTGCACCTTTGTCTTAAAGGGGCGGCAGTGATGCTGTGTTGAGCCACCTGAGCCGTATGACTTATCTATCTTCGAAGATTGATGGGAAAGCCAGATAGCATGTGCAGTGTTTTACTGTGAGCTGCTCTTCTGTTTTCCCGCTGGAAAAAAAACCCTCACATCCATGAAAAACACGTTTTTTAGCATCCCGGCTGAACAGGAAAGGGGGCTATATAGGCTATAGCATGACATGTGTAAGCAGATCTAGCTGCATTTGAAGTTTTAAAAGCTTCTGCCTGAAAGATTTAGTATTAAGAGGAGGGAACTGTATACGACACCCTTGCAGGACCCCTTATACATTGGAATCAATTTTTCAAAGGACATCATAAAAGCCCTTATTCCTTTTCCTCTCTTGCCGTGCCATGCTGATGACTCCATTTAAAGTAGGCCTATCCACATTTTTTCCCCATTACTGCTAAGTATCCGCCTCAAATTTTACCTTCACTGACACAGCTGAGGTTAGAGTCAGAGTTTAACAGCCCAATTTGAGCCATTTTTTAACATTACATCAGGATATGTTGTGGTATTGTTTGAGGAAAAAAAGAATAATACTGGGCTGTGGGGAATGACAAAGCCAGTCACTTCCTACAAATTGACTGATGATGAGAAAAGCAAAGTTGCGGCTCTTAATAGCTCCCATATGTTTAAAGAGGATGGTT
>NW_011341645.1:0-6651 GCF_000735185.1 Notothenia coriiceps
AGAGCAGGCAACCCATAAGCTGTGTTGCTGTGTGAATGTCGGTTCGAATCCCAAACAAGGCAGTACAACCACCAATAAAACATTATTAATAAATAAATAAAACTTGATTTATAAGAATAATATTCAATAAAATTATCGTAATTGAAAAGATATCATAATATCAATAATACAATTTGTTTTAATAATAAATAAAACATTAAATTGCATGAAATGAATACATTAAAAATAATAATATTTTTAAAAAGTTATGATAAAAATGCCACGAAATATATAAATACATTTAAAAAATAATAACAATATTTCAAATAACAATAATAACAAATTGAAAATAAGAAATAAAGAATATAAAGAATATATAATAACGTATATAATAATAAAACCTCCAACTGACAGTCCCATGTCAGTGTGGGTCTGCCGGGCTCAAGAAAATATGAATGATAAAGAGTAAAATAATAATACTTTACAAACTATCGTAATAATAATACTTTTTAAAAAATTGAATAAAAACATTAAAGGGGACCCATCATGCAAAATGCCCTTTTTGATGTCTTTTATACATCAACATGTGTCCCCGGTGTGTCTGGAAAGTCACGCAGCGTCAGAAAATAAAACCCTCTCTTTTCCTCCGTACCCAAATCTCTAAAAACGGGGGAACAACGGAGCTGATCCAGATTTGCGTCCGATATGACGTCATATCTGAAATGTGGACCCACGGCCCAATCAGAAACGTTGCTATCAGAAACAATGCCCGACTGTTTTGGACGTAATATGGTCGGTGTTTACATTAGCATCGCTAACACTCAGAGCTAACCTGTACTGGAGAGCATGTGTGTGAAGAAGCAGGAAGTAAAAAGGAACTCACCTTGTGGTATAACCGGCAAGAGAGAAAGCCTTTGAGCTCCATACTGTTTCAGAGAGAATCCTTGATAATCCATGATATGGCGTTTCATCACTGCAGTATTTAGTTTAGACAGTAGCTGCCGGGTCCTGCATGAGCTCAGACCCCTCCTCTTTTATTTTATTAAAGCTTTCTACCCCAAATCAGCACTTTTGAAACAGGAAGTGAAATAGAGGGATATGAGGCATGGCTAGAATGGGTGATCTGTTTGGTATTTTGAGCAAAACACTTCATAGACATGTTTTTTATATATTTTTATATATCTGAGACCTATGCTATTGCCTACATGATAGGTGCACTTTAAAAAATGAAATTGAAATATATGGTCATTTCAAGATCAAAGCCTCTGAAATATTCAGTAAATACAGGTTTAACTAGCAGTCAATTTGTTACGTTCCCTCCTGGACCAGGGGAACCAAAGGGAAGTAACAAAGTATAAAAATAACCGGGCGAGCGCCCACTACGGCACGTAACACAATTATATGGCTCGAATTCTGATTTCCATATGGCAGTGCTTTCTTCTTGAATCCCCATTTCCTTTTTTATAAACTGATATTGGGTTCAGCTCCGAGACTAGAGAGGTGGCTTTAGAGTTCATTTTAATATCTTGAAAGAACTAACAACAGTGTTAAGTTTATCTGTTTCATTTCCTCTGGAGGAACGCACCTCTCTTTTGATTTATAGCTCCAGTGTTTTGCTCCTGCTCAGCTCAAAGGACAGGTCACAGTGGATGAAAGTGGCGTCTGTTTGTGCTGTAATGTAATACGTGAGGTTATTTATATATTTACTTTTTCTGTTGGAAACATCGCTGAGCGGGTTTCTCGTTTCCTGTGAATATTTGATGCAGCGATGGAGGGAAAAGACAGGAGAGGACACAGTGTTCAGGTCTCATCAAGGACAGGGACGTTCAAGAGCAGCGAGACAGACATTATTCACACGGAGAGCTGCAGAACACGGGAAATACAACTGGAAAACCCAACGTAACCATTTTGAGAGACTCCTGGTGACCTCAGCCTACAAAGTTCAATAAAATACTACTTTAACTGTCTTAAACAGAGCTTCACTCAACATTAAAGGGGACATAATATGCTTTTTTCAGGTTCATATTTGTACTTTGTCTGACATGTTTAAATGCTTTCATACATTAAAAAAATAAGAAAAATAAATACAATAAATTAAATACAATAAATTAAATATAATAAATTAAATATATTAAATTAAATTAATTAAATTAATAAATAAATACAACAAAAAAGATAATAAATAATACAAAATAAATGTAAGTAAAACAAAATAAAACAAAAATAAATGAAATACATTAAATAAATACATCTTTAAAGGGGGAGTTTAAAAAAAAAATTAAATATTAAAGATACTCGCTTTGATATCGCGAAAGTATCAAAGTAAAACTTGAATGAAAAATGACTTGATAAAATAATAAAAGTTTTTTTTTGGAGCACATTACATTACATGTCACTTGTTAGACTCTTTTATCCAAAGCAACTTACATACTCAGTACTGTGGGCAATCCCCACAGGAGCAATTTGAAGTGAAGTGTCTCAGGGACACAACGACATGCTGAATGCAGTGGGGTTTGAACCCTGATCTCCCTGATCCGAACACCAAAGCACTAGTCCACTGCGCCACAGCCTCCCTTATGCACACATATTCGATTAATTAACTAATTGAAGTTGCAGCTCCATTCAAAATCCATTTACGCCCTTAAATGTCACAGTAACACCAAAGAACAAAGTATCCTTATCACTAGAAAGCAAGTTGACATAAAAAGTGCTCGACAGCCTCGGTTACTTTTTACACTGAATTTCATTTTCAAAATTATGCACATTTTAAAAAGACTTCCAGCTGCCTCATCCACCTTTCAAACGCTGATGCAGGACTTCTAAACAAACTGTCCGTAATTCTAATGGGTCAGTCAGATCAAAAAGAAACCGCGTGGCCATTATACATTATTTAGGTGGAGCTGAGAGACAATACACACCTGTCATCCACCTGTTTAAATATGAACAAATAGCCCTCTGTGTACGGTGAAGAAGGACCTTGGGCCAGACTTAAAGAGACGCTCCTCGTCCTCCTGCTGAATACTAAACATGGACTTTGGATGCGTGCAAAACGGCGGATTAGCATGGGAACAACATCCACTAAAGGCAGGGTAATTCACTGGGATATCAGCAACAACATGCACTGTGCATACATGCTCATACAGAGGCTTTACACACACACACACACACACACACACACACACACACATACACATACATATTTTCCTGGCAGTAATCAGAGTGCAGTGTGTTTTTCTCGGTGGTGTAATTCATCAAAGTGACGGATGCCAATGAGTCTCAGTCAGCCAGACAGTCACGGCCAATCAATCATCAATCTACCTGCTCTTTGTTTCACAGCCCTCTGCGGGCACCTTATTTCAAACACACACACACACACACACACACACACACACACACACACACACACTTTCTTTACAATTTGTGTGGTTCCTCCTTCCTGTCTGGGTCAGTGTGTAGAATCAGGCACTACTCAATAAGGGTTGGGGGTTTATTTCCCCCAATTAGACCACCTAAAGTGAGTAAGTAATCAAGAAGAAGTTCGTTAAAGGGTTAATTGGTGGGTATTGAGTCATATAAGTTAACACATCTGAGGTAAAGCAAGTGTCAGGAGTGGGATTTGAACCCACGCCTCCAATTGGAGACCAGAAGTCCCTTCGATCAGGAAGGAGTCGATCCTTGAGTCTGGCGCCTTAGACCGCTCGGCCATCCTGACTACTGCTTCTCTCACTGTTTCTTCTGTAAAAACGAACACCTAATAGTCCTACTTCAATTATATCTGGGACTTAATGAGATATCTCAGATTACTATTAGATAGATTGCCATGCCAAACACTCCAAAACCTTCAAAAGTCATGTCTTTTCAAACCACCAACAGAACTTCTTAGTGTTGATATACCCGTCCTGCTTATATTTGACTCAGATAACATGGCAAAGATTACTAAAATCTAAAGATTACTGGACCTATAGGAGTTTAATTATGTAATGTACCGCACAGAAACCAAGTATACTACCCATTGATACTTTACATACATTTCTACTACTACTACCACCACCACCACTGCTACCACTACCACTGCTACTGCTACTACCACTACCACCACCACTGCTACTGCTACTGCTACTACCACTACCACTACCACTGCTACTGCTACTACCACTACTACTACTACCACTACTACTACTACTACTACTACTACTACTACTACTACTACTACTACTACTACTACTACTACTACTACTACTACTACTACTACTACCACTACCACTACTACTACTACTACAACTACTACTACAACTACTACCACTACCACTACCACTACCACTACCACTACCACTACTACTACTACTACTACTACTACTACTACTACTACTACTACTACTACTACTACTACTACTACTTCTTCTACTACTACTACTACTTCAACATCTACAGGACAGATCATTTGGCTCAAGGGTTCATGGTTCCCAGATGATGAATCCTAATGATTTTGGTGATCGTCTCACTTCTCGTCTAGTGCCATAAGTCACTCTTTACTTTGGTGTATGACTAAATACTTCCAGAATTAAGATTATGACATGCTTTACTTGGGGTAAAATGAGACCACTCGGCGATCCTGACTACTTTAAAACCTATCTTCGGTCTTGGATTACCGGACCTATAGAAGCTAAATTGTTTTAATAATCTACGAAGAATTGTACCCCACAGAAAGCAAGAATACTAGTACCCATTGATACTATACATACTTTTCTACTACTACGATCCACCAGAGCATTTCCATCAATACCAGACTGTTACATTGTGAATTAAAAATGCCATTACTCCTCCTCCTCAGTATTTGGCAGCGCTGGAATGATAAATAAATCATTCCCAGCACCTTGGACGTGTTGTTAACAAGTCGCGTATTGATGTAAGTGAGATATTCTATTTGTTCTCTAATGGACCTAGAGAGTCGCTCAATTTGTTTTTTCTATAATTGCCAAGAAGATGAACATGGTTCTGTATTATCGATCAACACTCACTTTCCAATCCTGCATCCTGGAACATAAATTTGACCGTCAGCGAATTGAGTTTGGCGAGGATTTAAATAACCTTCATCACACACACTCGATTATTTGTTTTATAAAGTAAATACATTCGTTATTAGACAAAATGCTTTCATGTAATTAAATGTTATTTTCTGTATCTGAAGCACAGTTGAAGACGAGGCCACATCATTTCCTTCGCTCTTCCTCCTACGAAACGTTGTTTTTCTGTCTCTTTCAAGGGCTTAATTAGAGACACACGAGAGAATATGTTTTTATTCACACAGAAATGGAGTGAGGGGAGTGGGAGTACAGCAGAGACACAGCTTCATTACACCGAGCCGGAGTGAATGAGGTTTTTTAAATAACATCCCAAAATGCACTGTGGTTCTTTGTCCCTGCTTTCCATTCAATTTGCATCCCACTGCCTGATTTTGTACCTGCCTTCTTTTTCATTTTCTCTGACACATCTCAGGGGGAGATCGATGGACTGTGTTTTGGTGTCGTGATATATGGAGGCAATATTTGGTTTGAAATCATGGAGGGTCTTTTTGTTTCTCCCTCCTCATCTGCAGTCACACCAGAGTTTCCCTGCTCTAAGATGCCAAGACACCTATAATGAATACATTAGTCTGGCTTTCAGGGCAGAGTTACACCACGTCCACACTAATGCGGGTACATATGGAAAAGCCTCTTACATCATGCTTCCAACCTCTAAATCTTTGCATTTCGAAAATACCATACCTCTTACTTTTCACCAGGATTCACCAGCATTGTTTAATAATGAAATAAAAAAATTATATTTGAGTCAGGATTACGGTGGCCGACAGATGCAAACGCTACAACGGCAAAAAAAAACACACAAATGTGCTAAAACATGAAAATGAAGAAACGTTTATACCAACTTTTAATCTACTACAACTACTACTACTACCACTACCACTACCACTGCTACTACTACTACTACTACTACTACTACTACTACTACTACTACCACTACTACCACTACCACTACCACTGCTACTACTACTACTACTACTACTACTACTATCTACTACTACTACTACTACTACTACTACTACTACTACTACTACTACCACTACCACTACCACTACCACTACTAATACTACTACTACTACTACTACTACTACTACTACTACTACTACTACTACTACTACTACTACTACTACCACTACTACTACTACTACTACTACTACTACTACTACTACTACTACTACTACTACTACTACTACTACTACTACTACTACTACTACTACTACTACTACTACTACTACTACTACTACTACTACTACTACTACTACTACTACTACTACTACTACTACTACTACTACTACTACTACTACTACTACTACTACTACTACTACTATTACTAGTACTACTACTACTACTACTATTACTAGTACTACTACTACTACTACTACTGCTACTACTACTACTACAACTACTACTACTACTACTACTACAACTAGATTTCCATTTATTCCCAGAATGCTTTTCATTAAATTGTTAATAAAAAATGTAATTAGCAGCACTTTTCCTCCTCAGTATTTGGCATCAGTCAAATAATAAGTAATGAGTTATTTAGTCTCTACTACTACTACTACTACTACTACTACTACTACTACAACTA
>NW_011341646.1:0-19960 GCF_000735185.1 Notothenia coriiceps
ACACACACACACACACACACACACACACACACACACACACACACACACACACACACAGACACAGACACAGACACACACACACACAATCTCTCTCACTCACAAACACACTCAGTCTACCTGTGATACAAATGCCTCTTAAATATGGTACATGTAGGTGTCATGTACAGCAAGGCCTGCTTCGTGAAGGGTTTTTAGGGGCCGCTATAGAGCCACCTTCAAAGTCTAGCAACAGTAAGTTCCTGTGGTCACAAGGGGGTGCTATGACTGTGATTTTACTTAAGGTTTCAGCTGCAGCTTAGATGTTCTGCTTTCTGACTGTGTACTTTGTTGTTTAGAAACTCTAGACACTCTGGAGCAGTGGGTGAGAGAAATCTTCAGCAAAGTTCCCAACAAGTAAGTGTACTACAACTACTATCCCTGCATGAATAAAGCAATTCAGTTCACAAGATATTTGTATTGTTCACCAGAAAATTTGATGTACACAACATGCCTACAACTTTGGAAATGCCAAATGTTTTTTTTATTGTTAAACAAACAATAAATAAAAGAAAATAGAAACTTGAGTGTGCAGAAATATTCACCCACCCCGGTATTTTTTGTTTATTATTAACAAGAAGCATCTGCTGATGAAATAGATCTCAGAAGACCTACGATCAAGAATTGTTGATTTTCTTAAAAGCTGGAGAGAGTTAGAAAGTCATCTTCACAAGTTAAGCTATTTATCAATCCATATTTAGACACATTTTCTATAAAAGGAGCCAATTTAAAAGTGTGTCAATGCTCCCTAGAAAAAAGTATTCTCAAGATTATCATGATATCCTACAAGACACTCAGCCGAGGTTGGGTGGTGCAGCAGGACAATGACCCTAAATATTGAGGTAAATGTAGTACAAAGAAAATCTGTTGATTAGAGTGGTCCAGTCAGAGGCTAGACCATATCCCAATAGAAATGCAGAGATGCAGCGCCACCGAGGGATTTACCAGCCGACAAACGGAGAGACAGACGGGGACTCAAGCTTTTTTAATATCTTTTTTTACGTCTTGTGAATCCTTACTGTCTGTGTTTTTCACTCTCACTTTGGTGGAGATCAGATTACTTTTAATGACCAATTAATGCATAAAACCAGGAAATTCCAAAGGGTTCACATCACTTTCTTGCCACTGTTCTTTATCTATTATTCCTTCAATACTGACCAAAAGTAAAATTGTTGCCTTATCTGACAAGAGCACTTTTTGTTCATATGCTTTTTTTTAACCAAATGATTTTCTTATTTTTCTTTATTATCAATGGCTTTTTTCTTGCCACATGTCCATAAAGCCCAGCTGAATGGAGTGTCCTGTATGTCATAAAGTTGTCCTATGTACTCTGATCTACAAGCTCCTTCAGGGGGACATTTGTGTCCCTGTTGCTTCTCGGTTGAATGCCCTCCATGCACGGTGAGTTTGGGTGCGGTCCCTCTCTTGGCAGGTTTGTTGTGGTTGAATATTCTTTTCATTTTTGGTATAAAGGATTTAATGGTACTCTGTGGGATGTTCAAAGTTTGTCCACCTGTCTGGAGAGATTGTCAGTCTTCATGGTGCGATTTGCTTGCTTGGTGGCCGCCTATGCTCAGTTTTTATAGGGACTAGACCCCAGTACATGGGCAATACTAACGACAATCAGGCAAAAACGAATCATGTAAATGAAAAAAAAAAGATTGATGTTTTGTGTTTTCTTGTGTTTAGTGGGGAACTCAAAGCGGACTTCTCTCACCTCCTGCAGCCGTTTGACACTCCAGCCTTCAACAAACTCTACAGAGGTCAGAAAGTAGTGGCATTATATTATATGTATGTTATCATATAAATAGGTTAGAATCCCACGGCCCCTACATGTGTATATGTTATTATCAAATATCAATATGTTAATATGGTATAAGAAGAAACTGCCCCTTTTGGGAGCATTCATGCTGGCTAACCTATAACAGCTTTTTTTTTCACATCGGTCTAAGATGAAATCAGAAGAATCATCAGTCTAATTTTTTATTAAAAACATACTGACACATATCCGCATGTGTTTTGCAGTGGTCCCTGTGAGGAAGGTTCATGCTCTGAACATCAGCTGGGCCGTACCACCGCAGGGGAAACATTACAGGTGCGTCATTGTTTAATACTTGCATTAGAACATCGACCAAAGAAAAATGTACAAACATGTGCAGAGGCAGGTTTTAAAAAATGTTGTTCAGAAAAAGCAGGATTAACACTGGACCCAATGTGCTGCTAAACAGGAGCTCTTACATCTCCTCTGTCACTCTTTTTCTCCATCCTAATTTATCATTTGTCTACGGTTGGATTTATTTTTTATTTTCTCTGGAATAATAAGTCATTAGTGATTGGAGAAATACTCAGATCTTGTCCTTTAGTGTAGTAAGACAAATATTATCAAGAGAATGATCTGTAGTAATTGTAGAAATAAAATATAAATAAAAGTCCTGCATTTGAAGTACCGGTATGTATTTATTCTATGCAAAAAGTACTTGGTATCAAAAGATATATACTTTTCAAACATGACTAATTAATATTACTTTACATGTTGTTGCTGGCCCTGATGGACCTCATTCAACCTAACTTTACCACCATACTCCATATATAATTATATACTGCATTTTTTATATTTAATTGCAAAGGTTAGTTCATCAAAATGGTACTTCAGTGCAGTATTTAAATAAAACTCACCACTACTGTTAGTGATGTTGCAGGCTGGTGTAGAGCACATTATCTCTCCAATCAGATAACTATTCACAAATGTTGTGTATTTTGGCAGAGTGAAGCCGCTTCACTACATCTCCTGGCTGATCGGACATGAAGGAACAGGCAGCATCCTGTCTCTGCTCAGGAAGAAGTGAGACATAAAGAAATGACTGATTAGAAACGGCAATAACTGGTAAATGCTTGCACAGGACTCACTGTGTAAACTATGTTTGTCTTTGTGTGTGTATTCAGGTGCTGGGCTATGGCTCTGTTTGGAGGAAACAGCGAGACAGGTTTCGACCAGAACACCACCTACTCCATCTTCTCCATCTCCATCACCCTGACTAACCTGGGCTTCCAGAACTTCTACCAGGTCAACACCTCGTACAGCAACATGTACTGGTTAACCTTGACTGTTTAAAAAGTTACAAAAAAATATAATTAGATTAAACAGTTTCGTTTTTTTTTACTTCTCAATGCTTTAATATTTGTCTCTGTGCAGGTTGTCCATTTGGTTTTCCAGTACCTAAAAATGCTCCAAACTCTTGGGCCCCAGGAGAGGTAAGGCTCCTTACACACACACACACACACACACACACACACACACACACACACACACACACACACACACACACATGTTTTAGGTACCATGGGGCACTGCTGCAGAAACAGACCTTCATTTTTTGTTTTGTTTTATAAACTTACAGTCAATGTGTTGTTGAGAAAATAATACTTGAAACAACCTTTACACAAATATAAGAATTTGATATGTAATAAGATACAAATAAATGGTCATATAACTATGCCCAGCCCCCTTTAAAGTAGTCAAAGTAGGCCAAAAGCTATAAAGCATATTATTGACTTTTTTCCAGGATCTATGAGGAAATTCAGAAGATAGAAGCCAACGAGTTCCACTATCAGGAGCAGGTACTGCTGCACAGACACACACTGTACACACGTCTCTGGATAAATGAATGTGCTTACAGCCAAATGACAGTTCAGTCAGCAGATTAGATGAATCAGCCCTTCTCTGTGTTAATGTGATTTTTTTCTAGGAAATAATGAATCTTCATTAATACTATGAATTAATACTAGTAGTTATGATGATGACAAGGATAGCAATAATTCATTTCATTCCTGTAAATCATCGCTAATATTAGAGAACACTAATTTGTATTTTATTAAAATGTGATTAGTAATTTGATGTTGTCTCTGGTTGTTTCTGGACTGACAGACAGATCCCATCGAGTTTGTGGAGAACATCTGTGAGAACATGCAGCTGTTTCCCAAAGAGGACTTCCTGACTGGAGACCAGCTCATGTTTGAGTTTGACCAGGAGGTAACCATGACGTGGTCTGTTAGTAAGGGAAAGAGTCAAACAGATTAACAAAAAAAGGTTATATCATATATAGTGATAATAACTGTTTTTAAAGATTATTTTTGGGTCACCAGTGTCTTTACTGGTTAGAGAGAGTTGAAAGATGGAGACAGACGAGAGGACATGCATAAATTGTCCCTGGGTAAGGTTCGAACCCTTCGAAACCCCCTCCCACCTGGCTACCAAACCAATGTTCTTTCTCTTTGTTGTTTATATGTAAAGGTGGTTCAGTGTAACGCCCTCTGATACATTTCGTCTTACATTGCCGATAAGCACTTAGGTTCCCATTCATTCATACTGATCTTTTAAATTGGGCCAGCCTGGATGTTGAAGTGTGCATCAATCCTGCCCTTCCCTCCACCGTAAGGGCCTTTCGCAGGACCTGATTCGGGCCTTTCCACCTGGGAGAAAATGTGACTTTTTCAAGAATTTGTCTTGTACATTCTCGCCAGCTTGGAAAATATTTGTTTAAGTATTATGGAAGCCTATCAGACACACGCACATGAAACCATCTCAATATTTCAGTTTTTGTCTTGGCATATTTAGTCATATACTCGTCAGTCCATTGTAGTTTTGTGGGGCATCAAAGGCAGACCTGCTGTGATCATGGTCTTTGTAATTGTTCCTTTAATGATCCTTTAGTAGAGTTCTCTGTGTTAGAAGGCACATGCTGAGGAAACCCTTTCCTAACCATTTTGTATTTTGACGTTTTTGTTGCTTTCAGGTCATTAGTGCCGCTCTTTCACTACTGACTCCTGACAAAGCAAACCTGTTGCTGCTGTCACCGGAGAACGAAGGTCACTGTCAACTCAGAGAGAAATGGTTCGGTACCTGCTACAGCAAGGAGGGTGCGAGACACGCACACACACTCAACACTCAACACAGACAGACACACCATAGCGTCTCATTTACAGATATTTATCTTTGATATCTTGATGTACTTTGTTGGGATTAAGCCTTTATCTACTGTTTGTGAAGATTGTGCGAGTCAATTAATGCCGAGATTTAATTTCAGTTGACACAAACTAATTGTTTAACGAAACATTGTATTTATTTTTGATGTAACGTGTGCAGGCAAGGAAAGCATTTGCTGCTTTACCAAACAACTTTCTGAAGACAACAAAGTAATGATATATAACCTGGGATAATTTAGTTTTGTCTCATCAGACATCCCAGAGGAGTGGGCTCAGCGCTGGGCGGGAGACTTGGAACTCAACCTTGAACTCCACCTCCCCGCTAAGAACAAATATATTGGTCAGTACAAAGAAAGCAACACATGATGCTACAAAAGAGCTACAACTAAAAACATAAATTCAAAATGATCTTCTTCTTCTTCATGGCACAGCGACCGATTTTGCTCTGAAAGCGTCTGACTGTCCGGACACAGAGTTTCCTGTCCGGATCGTGAACAACGAGCGAGGCTGTCTGTGGTACAAAAAGGACAACAAGTTCAAGATCCCAAAAGGTGAGCCAGAGGCAGGATTTGGGGTAAGCGAGGTCACTTCGGGGTTAACGCTGAGTTTTCGGTACTACGACGCTGGAGGACTTCTTCCAGCGCCCGGTGAGCAATGGGAGTGAGGGGGGGAAGGGGGGTGTCCGGTGCCTTGCTCAAGGGCACCACGGCAGGGCAGGAGGTGGACTAGGACCTCTCCAAGTAGCAGTCCACACGCCATATTTTAGGTCTGGTCGGGGACTTGAACCGGCGACCCTACAGCTCCCAGTCCAAGCCCTTATTGACTGAGCCACTGCCGGAATACTGTACACCCACATCTGTAGCCCTTTCCCTTTCTTTTAATTTAATTTCATATTTGATATATTTTATACATTTAGTTAAACTTCTGCACCATTTCATGTCTAAGATTCTTATATTGCCGTCCTATTTTTTATTATACATAATAAATTTGATTATTGTTGCAGGGAGCCTGAGGTCTACAGCAAACGACTGGTTCTCTGTAACTGTTGTGCATATGTCAATAAATAATTGTACATTTCTAGCAAGGGTTTAAATTAACAACTCGTTCAGTAAAAAATAAGGTACAATTATGTGGTTTTCTGTCTTTTTAGCTTATATTCGTTTCAACCTGATCTCCCCGATGATTCAGAAGAGTCCTGACAAGTAAGAGTTTAAGAAAGACATTTGCTTGCATTCATCCTCGGCTTAAAGCCACAACAGGATGAATTGCTGTTCTGTTTAACAGTGTTCTTCCTCTTTCAGTCTGGTTCTGTTTGACCTCTTTGTGAACATCCTGGCTCACAATTTGGCCGAGCCAGCCTATGAGGCTGATGTGGCTCAGCTGGATTACAAATTGGTGGCCGGAGAGCATGGATTCGTTATCGGATTTAAGGGCTTCAACCACAAACTGCCGGTGAGGAGACTGTACACTCTAACATAGTGTAACATAGTTAGAGACAGAGTGGAGCATCTAGCAGCCAAGCAGGCATATCAAGTCCTTCAGGGGTCAGAAGCTAAAAGAGAAAGAAAGTTGGACTTGCAGTCATCAGGTGGACATAAAACCTCTATTATTAACCATCATGTTACCCTTTAACTTTAAGTAAGCAACTAATAGATAAGATCAACATATCAAATGTCTTAATGTTTGTTCACATTGTTTCCAAAACATCAATGAGGCATTCCGTTGCAGTGTCTGACATGTTTCTTTTATTTCCATCAACACATATATTGTAGTTTATTCTGAATGAATCCCACATACAATGTCCTGCTGGCCCAGATACGACTAAAGGACCAAATGTGGATTAATCCACCAGTAAAAATAGTCCCCCAAAAAATTTGCTGATTAAAAACTACAGTGACACGCAGTTTTAAGGAATTATTTAGCCTTTGTTTTTATAAAATAATATATTTTTGAGGTCTTGGTAACAAAAAGGACATAAAGTATCAGCAGTTAAAGTACTTGCTAGGCCGCAAAATAACCTCTGACATTAAAATGCTATTCATATTATTCTATGTCTATTTTTATTATTATTATTTATACTTAAACATTATTTTTCCAGCTGGTTGAGGTGCAATTTTACCTACCATGCTTTATATATGTTGTATATATATTTGGTAGGTCCATTCTTAACTTAAATGTTTTTAGTGTAAAATGCATTTTTAATTAACATTTTATTTTGTAAATAAGGCTTTCAGATTAATGTAGTGGAGTCAAAAGTGAAATATCTCCCATAGATTTAGTGGAGTAAAAGTATAATACAAATACATCAACAATTAGGTTATAGTTATTATAGTTAATTGTATTATTTGCTTCATATGTACAACCACCCTGACTTCTCTCCCACTGCTTCTTTAGCTGCTGCTGAAGCTCGTCGTGGATCATCTGGCAGAGTTCAGCGCTGCACCGGGAGTCTTTAACATGTTCTCTGAGCAACTGAAGAAAGCCTACTTCAACATCCTCATCAAACCTGAGAGACTGGGCAAGTATGTCCCACACACTGCAGACACAGACTCTGTAAACAGCCTTTCATGCCACCAACATAACGTAAAGGGATTCACAGTATTTGGCAAATATCCGGATAACATTGTTGAATTTGCCATAACAATTACTCTAAATAAGTTAACACAAGAATCATTTCTGCTGATTATAGTATAATGCACAAATGCAAAACATTACTGGGATAAAAAGAAAAAGTTATTATTTTCAGCTATCTTATTTTGAACAAAATAAACATTGAACTGAACACAAAGGGCCTCAAAGAATGATGATAACATTTAAGAGTGCAGCTTTTTACTAATAGTTTCTTTATCACATTTAAATATATAGAATAATTATAATAATAATAATACAAATAAATGACAATTATAGCGCTTTTCTAAAAACTCAAAGACGCTTATATGCAATAGAAAGATGCTTAATATGCATAAAATACTCATATTTTAATTGCGGAGGGTACCAGGCTTTTATTTGAAGCAGGCTGGTATTTGAGACTTCCCTCTGGTTGAGAGTACGTTGGTCACATTTAAGTATTAGTTTTTTTTTCTGCTCCTGTTCGCCAGTTTGTGAAAGCTCTTTTGTTTTTTCACTGTATTCAATATTTTTTTTCAGTATTATTGTACTGCTATTCAATTAGTTTGGAATGGGGGCCGGTTGATGAAAATGATCCAAAGCAAGGGGCCGGGAAAAAAATTGCTTGAAATATGAGCAATCATATTAAGAGCTTCAGATACAGTAAATACTACAGCAGGTCACTTGTGGAAAAAGAGATCAATGATCTCAATGGGATTCACCTGCATAAATAAAGGTATGAAATGAAATGACTACAACAGCATAGTGGAGTGCATATATTTTGTTTAATTAAATCAAACATAGGCCCAAGGCCTTTATAAATGGTAAGTTCAGAACTCAGTACATGTGAAGCTAATATAACCATCAACATCATTAGATTTAGATTAAATGATCGAATAATTCACACAAAATAGCAATTTAGGGCCATACACAAACAACAGTGCATATTATGGTATAATAAATAATATGCACTGTTGTTTGTGTATGGCCCTAAATTGCTATTTTGTGTGAATTATTCGATCATTTAATCTAAATCTAATGATGTTGATGGNCAATTTTTAGCATAACGAAAAATAAGGGTAATAACAAAGGCTCTGAATTAGCCCTGAGCGAAAAAATGCTAACACACTTAGCACAGAACTCACGTTAAAATACCCTTATTACTTATCGTATCTGCACAAACAAGATATCAATTAGCAAGCTGAGATTGCACAGATTCGACAGGTATTAGTATCAATACTGACCGATCCGAACTCGCGATATGAGAAGCTAACAAAGACATCACACCGTAGCATTAGGTAGCCAACACGGCAATATGTCTTACCTTTGTTGTTGTCTGATCAAAAGTTGTCTTCAATGGAATTAAAAGGATAAATACGCTGCTGAAGGTTAATCCATAGGTTAATCCAATGTGTCTGTGTTACTTTGAAATTATTTCTGATAATCCACCATTAGCATTAAACCTAGTTTTAAGTTTTCAGATTTCAGAGCGTAAGATAGGTTTCAGTTTGGGCAAACTGCATGCGCATAGCTCTCATTTCTCAATGGTAATGTGTGTGTGTATGTGGAAATCCCCCTTCGATTCTATTGGCTCTAACGGTTCTAAAGAGATGTCAATCATCAAAATGGGTTCCAGAGAAACGGCAGAGGCACCCATTTCCACCCAAATGACCCCAGAGGTGGGGTTTTATTTGCTAAACCTCTCTAAAAAGGTCAAATGTCACTTGTTTTGCATCAATCTTGATACAGGGTACTTATTATATGTTATAGTTTGGATTCCTAAAGCTTTTAGTCTACTATCCCATCATTCAAGGGTGGTTTTCACTGTAAGTAAGTTTATTTTTGGACGGACACTATAGTTTAATTTTTTTTACTATGTTCAATCTGAATTTACTTTAAAATAAAAAAATCTATATTGATTCTGACTTTTCTACATCCAACTCACAGGTTTATCATGATGATCAATTTACCCTTTTTAGAAGGGAAGTTATTGTCATTTGTTCTGGGAATGTCATTTTCGAGCCTGAGACCTGAAAAACAGGCTTGGGGCTTTAAGCCTGATACTACATTTAATTTTAATTAATTCAGTTTTCAGAAAAAAAACATTGGATATTTGATCTCAAAATAACAGCATCCTCTCTGAAATCACTCAATGTTCTCTTCTTGTCATTGAATTCCCCCAAATCCTCTAATATTGTCTGGGACTTTGGAAAATACACATCACAGGTTCCCAGAGCCCAATAATGTTTAAAATATTAATTTAGCAGAGAAATAAAATGGAGAAATGCAGCACGTTCTCACATTTTGAGAAGCTGGACCTGATCATAACAACTTTTACAACTTTAAATCACTCATTACAATTGTTGCTAATATTGTCTTTCATCATTTAACTCCTATTCCAGCTACACCTGGCAGCACATGAATCTGCCATAACGGGCCAGAATAAAAATAAAAGGTTGAAAATGTTAATCTCTGCTTTGTATCTGTTTTATTATTGTCCAGATTTGTACCCAATATGTCAGCTTTGAACAACTCCTATTGTTCTCAAGGTGAAGAGATCACCCTGTGTGTGTGTGTGTGTGTGTGTGTGTGTGTGTGTGTGTGTGTGTGTCTGTAAATCTGTGAAATACTTTGGGAGAAGCCGATTAAATAAGAAATGAAATGATAAAGCAGCTGTTCCATATTTATTACATAGAAGGCACTTAAAGGCTGAAATCTGTGCGTGTGTGTCGGCCGCTGCGTTACATGTCTGAGCACGCAGAGCAGTGTACCAAATGTTTGTGGTTTTTGCTTTTGCTTTATTTATTTATTCATTTATTTATTTGTTCTCTGGTGAGCGGGATTACCTCTGAATTATGGAACAGTCCCCTTTCTCTCCTTAAGTAAAAAATAACATCTGTCCGGCAAATGGAGAGCTTAGTGTTTCTCTATAATTAATGGTAAAAGCCTCCAGAGCCGCGCATAAAATATACATCCTCCATGCAGGACCCCCATAACAAAGAGAGCGAGAGAATACAGAGAGGAGGAGGAGGAGGGCAGCAGGTCAGTGAGAGGAGAGGAAGAAAGAACAGAAACAGAGAGAAGAAGAAATAAATCGGTCAGTGTCAGGAGTGTGTTTACAGTCACACCACAGGACAGTCTGTAGAACAAATTACACAAAATAACGACATTATTGTATTGCAACTATTATATATTGATATACATGTGTGGATTCTCCTTTTTTTTCCTCCGGACCTGACAAATTAAATAAAGACATTTTTCTCATACCAGGTTCATCTGATTTGTGGGTAAATCCTGGTAAATATATGTAGACCAGACCTGTATTACCAACATGAAAGTGATCCTGAGATTTTCAGTCATTATCCAGTATGAGAAGTTAATTATACTAAAATGTGTTGTGAGAATAATCCATGATGTGGTGGAGAGAGGCTGACATGTGTGCACACATGAACAGAATGATCTGCCGGGACACCGCTGCACAGTGAACATGTCGTCGCTTATTGATCAGTAATGAAAAATTATTGGCTGTGGAAAGTAAACACGGAAGCACTCAGAGGGTCATCAGGGAAACACACGCCATTACATTTACAGTATGGTGTCTGTCACACACACACACACACACACAAAGATTAAGATTTATGACATGCACCGCTCCTACATTGGGGGGAGACAGATTTTATTGTGTGTTTAGCCCCTTTTGTGCTGTTATGTGTCTTTTTGTGTCGTAAATGAACCCCTCTACGGTGTCTTGTCTCTTTTGTAGGGCTGAAGCTTACGGTCTTAATTTTGATGAACCTGCTGATTATTTTCTTGGTATCAATTAATTGTTTGGGTGTTTAAACGGTCAGAAAAATAAAAAGGTTCATCCCAGTTTAGATTGCGAAGTCCAATGTCCTGTCTTCAAATGTATTGTTTTGTCCAAATCCAAAAAGTTTTTAGATAGATACTTTATTTAACCCACAATTGGGAGTTTATTTTATTCCGGTAGCAGTGTCACGCATTACAAAAGTTAAACATTTTTAAAATATACAATAAGATAAAAATATAATAAGAATATAAATTAACATTAGTATATAGTAAGAATACAAATAAAATGAAAAAATAGCAGCAAGTAAATACAAATAACAATAGAAAGACATATATCCCTAGAGTATCTATAATACACAAGATATTGAATACATTTAGTATACTCTACAATATACAGTCTCACTAGGCTACAGAATATATATAGAAAGATACTACAGACAATGTTTACTTAATATGACATAAAGCTAAGAAAAGTGTGAAATCTCACATTTTTGCATGAAAAATAAAGGATTGATCAATTATGAAAATAGTAAGTGATTTGTATCTGTCGATGAACTAATCGATTAGGAGACTAATTATTGCAGCTCTAGTCATTTTGTATCTTTGTACTGTACATACTGCAGGTTGTTTTTGTCAATTGTAGATATTGTTGTCAGTGTTAGTTTAGCTCCTTATCGTAATATTTAGTTTCTCTTTTTTTTTTATTCCATCCTATTTATATTGGTTTTGATGTGTCTCATTGTGGTCCTTTTGAGTGTGTTCCTGGTTCCTGGTGTGCACACACACACAGAGAGAGAGAGAGAGAGAGAGAGAGAGAGAGAGAGAGAGAGAGAGAGATGAGCTCATCAGTAAGTGGAGCATATTGTTGACTTATTTGCTCATTTATTTGTTTGTCGATGTGAGCTGTGTGTTATGGAGGAAATACCTTCCATAATTGATTCCCAGTGCTCACATATCAGTGAGAATCAGCTTTTATGCAAGTAGAGGTGGTCAGTTTTTTCTCAAAAAAGAGACATATTGACCTCCAGTGGTCTCCCCATGGACAGCATCCAGACATCTTTGGCCAGTTGTTCATCATTCACTCATTAAAGAAAACTCTGTAAACCGACCTAGGTGTCCCTCAAAGTAATTCAATATAGCAGAGAAAGGCTCAATGTGTGTGGACAGGCATAGCTTTGTTCAGTCTGTTTTACTTGATTTGGGCAACTATGACAAAGAGTGTGAGATACACGTTTATGCTAAACTATTTGCTGTTTTCTTTCTGTTTCATTTAATACAATAATAATTTACAAATTGTAAATAGGTTGAGCTTACTTACAAAGCAACACAAAAAGCAAAGTTGAAAAGTTATTCTTTATTTTCTAAATGCTTTATCATTTCACGTTTTTACTTTTGATTCAAAATCATGTTGGTAGTTTTACCAACATGATTGTAAGCTGTTTCAGATGAAGAGTCTAAGAGCTAGATAATCGTAATGTTATGGTCTAATGTGAGATGGACCGGTGCGTCAGTTTCCACGTTTCATCCCAGACACAATGCGTACCCAAGCTGTACAAAAGCTCTCTATGTTTGGCAGCACATACCTGTGTGAACAACTGTTCTCTTTGATGACGATAAACACAAATTCACACAGGAGTCGTCTTACTGATGAACACCTTCACTCAATCCTGAGGGTCTCCTCAGCTCAGAGCCTGACCCCAAATATTGATGAACTTGCATCCAAGATGAGATGCCAAGTATCTGGCTTGAACTAGTGTGCATCACAAAGCAGCACATTTAGTTTAAATCTATGTTTCCTTTTCGCACTTTTTTGGTTTGGTTTTTTGGTTGAGGGACATTTTTCTGAAGCTGTTGTTGGCCTGTGGAAAAATGTAATCATAAGAAATGATTTCTGGAAAAGCTGCAGATAGAGCCATAAGAAATCAATGCAACTGATTTTTCATTTATTTAATGTTTAATGTTGGCAATCATTTAAGCTTCGTTAGTTCCAGGTTTCATTTCAATACGTTTTGCAATAAACATTGAACCAGTCCGGCCCTCGACTAGTACCGATTTTTTTTATTTTGGCCCACTGTGTATTTGAGTTTGACACCCCTGACTAACATAATGCTTTTAGTTTTCAGAATGCGTTGCAGCTTCTCAAATAAAACACAGATTCACATAAAGTAAAAACCTGCTTTAAGGAAAGAAGCCTAATTAATTATTTATTTTTTAATTACTGGTAAAATAGCTATAGGTTATACTTCCCAACACACCCCTCCTGTAAGGGTGCAACAGTTAAATGGGAGTGTAGTTGCACAGTGAGAGCATCGGTAATATGGGCAGTGTAAAACATGTGATTGGGCAGGGTACAATAATAACAAGAATACAACTATTTAGCCTTGAAGTTTAAACAGTTTGTACTTTTAATAGGTGTTTACTTACAGCTGATGCAAATGGTTTTTTGGTAAAAATCCTTATGTTTGAGCTAGGTTAAATACTTAGGCATCCTATTTTTTCAATTATAAACATTCTGTAGGCTAAAGTACCGTAGATGACTATCTATGATGACTAGTTATTTTTTGCCAGTCAAGCCATTATGCTCATTTTAAAAAGTGATTATTTTCTGCATTTACATGTTTCCATTATTATTTTCCAGATATCATAAACCATGAGATGCTATATATGGACCTAGAGTTTAGCTTTTTTCCCCACAGTATATGAAAGCAGCATTTTACAATGTTTTATTTCTTAAGCTCTATGCGAGTACATTAAACTCAACATCTAAGCACGTGTAAATGATGTGCATTCTAACAGTATCCTCTTTTATCAAATAAGAATGCTAGCTGTTTCCATGGTAACTGTATTATTAATGTGACAGCGAAGAGGTCTTTAGCTCTCTCATGTCAGTCTGCAGTGAGTGGCTTAGCTGAGGATTTTGTAGTAAGGGTGGAGGGGGATGGAGGAGGTGAACGCTCGGATGTCGGAGATGAGCGTGGCGTCCTGGAGCAAAGGCGAGGAGGCCATCAGGAAGGTGAGCTCGCTCACTTCACCGTAGGCCGAGGAGGGGGGGTTGACAATGCTTTCTGGGCTGCAGATGGCACTCGGTTCTGGGGGGTCATTCTCCTCCACCCCAAAACCAACCACCTGATGGAGATGGGGAAAACAAACGAGTAGCTTTTGTTAGTTCATATTTGTCTAAACAAGAATCGTACCGGTTAGTTTTGCCTTACTTACAAAAAACTGCGTGTACAACCAATTTCTTCTGAGCATTATCCATGTTATATCATTCCTAATCCTGCATTGAGGGAATTTCTTCCACTCTCAAGAAATATCTCTGTTAGCTGTTAATGTTTGGTGTTGACCCAAAATATAGTTTTCTATCATTTCTGTAATGATTCAACAAAGAAAGTCTTACAAAGGAACTTCCGACTTCCAAATAAAAGTTGTAACTAAGTTTACGATGCCCAAACACACACTTACATGGACACTGAGCTTCCTGCTGCTGCTGTTTCTGTGTTCCAGGAACCAGGAGACCAGCTCCAAGCGAGAGAACTGCTTCAGCGTCTCGATCTGCAGGGGCGAGCACAGCATGTCAGAACCACAGGTCAGGACCTGCTCACTTTCATTAGCAATAAAGAAACAAATACATCCTTATTTTTACTGTATCTTTGTATTCAGAGAAAAGTTTAGTGAATATTTTACCCTTTATATTCACTCAGTGTCAAGTTTATTATTAGGTACACTAGATTAGATCAAACTAATGCAGATCATTTACAGTTAGTGTGGACGACAAAATAAAAATGTAAATCAGAAACTATGAATAAGATAAGATGGACCTTTATTTATCTCTAGTTAGAATTAAAGCAGCAACAGATTGAGAATGAAAAACAGGACAGTACAGATTCATACAAGGTAAACAAAATAACTGTTTGAACAAATAGAAATGAAACTCAACCAGATTAGAGCTTTGACTAACAATCATTTCACTTTATTGTTTTTTTATTTGTATCAATGTCCTATCCTATTCCTACTCTTAACTCTATTATATCGTATACATTATTATTGATTTCTATGCTTTGGAGATGTTTGCTAACCATTTAAGATATTAAGGCAGTGTGTATTGTGACAGAACATGAAAGGGAGTTAATGCGTCTCACCTCCTTGTCAAGCCTTTTAAAGATGTATTGCTGTGTGACAACCTCAAACCAGTTGCGGTCCACCTCCTCTCCCAGGTGAGCGTCCTCGCATTCCTTCAGCTTGATAAGAGCTGTCACCTGCGTCCTGAAGGCGTCCTCGCTCAGCGCCGACAGACGCGCCCCGAAGCTGACCAGGAACTCCTCAATCTTGGCGTCCACCAGCTCTGTGCTGCGGGGACGAAAAGGAGGGTTTTAAAAGAGAAAAAGAAAATCAACTCAGGAGTCAAACACACAGGTTGGTCAACTAACCTGAACTTTGAGGCCTGTGTTTCCACGGTGACGGAGAACCCAAGCATCCCAGAGGTGTTCCTGCAGGTCGGGTACACCTGGTACCTGGAGGGGAATGAGATAAGAAAGGGTTTTTAAAGTGCACATGAGTGATCTTTATGCTCAGTTAATATGACTCAAACTAACCCTAGCGTCTCCTTTGTCCTGAGGAAGTCAAAGCATGGCTCCTCCATGTGCATCTGGGGAGGCACAACCACGTCAAAGCACATTTCAGTATATAAAGAAGGGTTCAGATGACATTCTTTTAATGAATCCTTCCCATTAGATCATAGGAATTCCTGTGGTTCGGTAATGAAGAGGTTAGTTAACACTCAGAATCATGTATTTGTCACTAGTGTCTGTGGAGCCGTAGTAAACATGTCAACACTCACCACCAGCAGCTCCATCAGAGCATGCTCTCTGAGATTCTTCAGCCCCGACTGCAAGAGAATCAAGATGTATACAACAAGAGAATACAAATAAATGTAAACATCTTAACAGAAGTAGTTAACTTCAGTAACTTTGATGTCGTGGATGAACTCAGCATTTAGAACATGACATATTGGGATATTTCCTCAGTTAAAGTGAACATTAAATGGATGTTTAACGCTTTAGTTTTAACCACACTGCAGCTGTAATTTGTCTTGTTTGGGGAAATAGCATGATTGTCACCCACCTGAAAATAGACAGTGACCTCAGAGTTAGCGTCTCCTTTGTTCAGAGACTTGACTTTACAGAAATGATGTTTCTGAGGCAGCTCCACCACCCGGAACAACACAGGGACCTCTGCTGACAGGGGCTGGAACTGCAGCTTACTGCAGACGCACACACACACACACACACACACACACGTAGTTTTAAAAAGACGTACATTCAAAAATCACACTGGCACAGACACTGTTGATTTTACAATTACATTCCAGTCTAAACTGGAAATGGCTGAATTAATCTAAAACAAATATTAAATAACAAATAAATATAGAAGGAATAGGTAGTGATCTTTTTGCAGTCATCATGCTGCAAAAATATCACGCTGTGTGTGTGTGTGTGTGTGTGTGTGTGTGTGTGTGTGTGTGTGTGTGTGCGCGTGCGTGCGTGTGTGTGTGTGTGTGTGTGTGTACTTTTTAGCTAAGTCTGGGGTACCCTCCACATTTGACCATGTAGGTACATCTTTGTTAACACACTAGGTTATTTGATTGTTGCCACCCCTGTATTGGTTTTGTTCCCATTGGTAGTAGTTAAGATAGTGGGGCTTTTTGTTTGCGTTTTCTTTCAAAGGATAGATTTAGATATAGGCCCTATTTATTTATTTTATTTTGTACAATCCCCAAGATCCTTCACCCCCTCACTTAAATAATATTTGTTGGCATTTTTTGTTAATTAAGAACAATTACACTTGTTATAACTCTGATAGTCAACATTTAAGTATAGTTGCAATCAAAATGATTCAACCCCTATTGCACATTAGGTTTATTGTTGGGATATACCATTTCTCAGCTGTTTGCAATAAACTAATTACACAAGAACTGTTTAAGTAGTTAAATGAAACTAATAATACAAGGGTTTTAGCCACATTAAACACAAAATGCAATGTTTAATGATTACTGCAGTCTCACAATTATTCAACCCCATCATGACAAGCATCTTCAGTACTTAGTAGAGCAGCTTTTGCTGCTCTGACCTGCTGCAAATGTGAGGCCAGACCCCAGCTTCTGACAGCGCTCCTGAAGAATCTTAGCACATTCCTCAAATGGCTTCCAGGTCAGTTATATTCTTGGGTGTGCGTTTTGAAACTGCCTTTTCAAATCCCACCAGAGATGTTCTATGGGGCTCAAGTCAGGCGACTGTGTCTAGAATCTTCCATTTCTTCTTCTGAAACCAAGCCTTCGTGGACTTTGAGGTATGTTTGGGATCATTGGAAGGTCAAATTACTCCCAAGCTTCCTCACAGACAGCATGAGGTTGTTTCCAAAATGTTTCCTGATACTTGAATCCACGAGCCCTCCAGACGCTGCAGGTTTCAAGTGCCAGAGGCAGCAAAGCAGTCCCAGAGCATCACTGAGCCAACGCCATGCTTCACTGTAGGCAGGGTGTTCTTTTAGTAATATTAGTTTCATTGAACTACTTAAACAGCTCTGGTGTAAATTGTTTATTGCAAACAACTGAGAAACTGTATATTTTGCTAATAAGTCATCCGTCGTACCAGCATAATTCTGAACCTCCACCATCATCCCGGTCCCGAAAAAAACAAAGATCACAGGAGTCAATGACTACAGACCCGTCGCCCCCACCCCTCTGTGGTTAGGAAGTCCTTTGAGCGCCTTGTCCTGTCCCACATCAAAAACATCACAGACCTCCCCTGGACCCCCTGCAGTTCGCCTACAGAGCCAACAGGTCTGTAGACGACGCTGTCAACATGGCCTCCACTCAGCAGGAACCTACGCCAGGATCGTGTTTGTGGACTATAAAAACTGTATAAGCAGGATACTCACTCAATAAAGTACTGCAGAAACTCTTTGGACTCCTGTTGGGGGAAACAACATGAATGAGATTACACCTGAACAACTTACCCAAAGAGAACATTTTATAAATCAAGTGGAACAAGCATCTGTATGAGAGAGGAGTGGGTTATAACATTAAGTTGAAATGCATTTGAAGATACACAAGTCCCAGTTTTACCAGAACAGTTTCTACTTTCTACACTTTTAATTAACAACATACATCTTCATGTAATTCAGATTATATATTGGAACTAACAAAAAAGTAACTTTTAAAACACTAACAACTTATCATCCTCACCATATATATCTTTGTTAGCTCTTCATTGTTGATATCTAATAGAGTACTTTCAGAGACAGATGTGAGAAATACTGGACCAAAACTAAAAAGGGAAATAGTTGTTGTAACTTGGCTGAACTAACTTCGTTAACAATTTGGATTCTGAAGGGTTTAGTTTAGCTTTTCACATCACAGATCTCTCTTTCTCACCGTGCTGGTGAAATTCCCCTGCACCAGCCCTTCGGTGTACAGCTCCGACTTTAGCCCAGTGACAAAGGTCATGAGGTCATCCACTGTCAGACCCTTAGTGACTGCCTGATACTTCTGAATGACAGACCAGCGATAGTGCTCCAGGATCCTCAAACGGACGTCCCTGCAGGGAAAGCAAGCCGACACTGAAATCACTGTTGCTCTATTTGTAAGGATGCAGCTGCTCCTCAGTGGATCTGCCTGCAGTTTGCCTGCTCAATGTTTGGTAAATGATCAACTATTTTGTTGAAGAAGATTCATAGGTTTGACTACATTGCTGTATTCACCTGTTTCCGTGTTGAATAAACATGTAAGAAGATTGTATTATTAAGCTACCAAGACACTGCTTTGGTAGCAATTGAAGGTATGCTGTACAGCAGGGCTATTCAATTGGCGGCCCGCGGGCCAAATCCGGCCCCCGGGTGATATTTACTGGCCCTTTGAGTATAATGTTAAAAAGTTAAAAAAAAAAAATTAAAGTTTAATTAAAAATAAATAAAAAAAATGTTTGGGCCAGAGTGCCTTTATTCCTGAGAGGGTGTTACATTGAGAGATAGAGGGGAAGACATTGCCTAAAAACTTTGGCGGGCTCGGGTTTCAAACCCACCTACTAGCAACTCCTGTCATTTATTGCGTCTCTGCGCGCGTCCTCGCGGCTCGCGCTGCCCTTCACTACAAGCTCGCGCACCTTCGGCGGTTTAATCAAACCTGGTCAGCATAGTTGGATATCAAAATGTCTCTTTCTACGTTAAAAAAACGAAAGGTTGACACTGAAAACCGGCAATTCAACAGCGAGTGGAAAGAGAAGTACTTGTGTGTAAATGTCAGTGGGAGGCCCGTGTGTTTAATCAGCAATGAGTGTTTATCGGTGTGTAAAGAGTACAACTTTGAGAAGGCATTTTAAGACAGCTCACGCCAACTTTGACGCCAATTTTTCCAGCGGGCTCTGATGCTCGCCACCAGAAGATTTTGGGGCTAACTTCGTGCTATGACCAAAGACGTAGCTCCCTGTTTCGGGCTTGCACTGACCAAGAGAGAGCTACCGCAGCGTCCCTA
>NW_011341647.1:0-3330 GCF_000735185.1 Notothenia coriiceps
GTCGGGACTTCCAGAGTTTTGAAGGTTTTGTATTTTTCCAAAGCCCTTTTCTTCCTCTCTTGTTATTGGTCACCTATTATAATGAGCATGGTGTCTGTGCCCGTGTGTGTGTGTGTGTGTGTGTGTGTGTGTGTGTGTAGGAGTGTTTGGTATTTACACCTGTCTGTGTCTATGACTACAGCATTTGTTTTAGTGTCACTCCAGGTCTGTCATTTATTGCCATGTATTTAGATATTTTAATGATACACCGATATAAACATAAGTAAAAACAATCCAATGTGTTGCAATTCTTTTGTCTATCTATTAATTACCTTAAATACACTTTCAAAATGTGCTTATTGCCATCCACCAGAGGCTCAAACATCACATGATTATTAAATATTAGATATTCAAAACCACATGAGACTGGATAAACTCATGGTGTGTTTCTGAGTGACGGGGGGGAACAGCTGCTGAGCGTCCGCCCTTTGATTGACGAGGCTGGGATAATAAATCCACATTTTATGGCTCTCTCTGGCTGAATAAAAGCGTCTCGGGGTCGGATCAGAAAGGCCACGAGACCCCGAGGACCCCCGAGCAAACTGCTGCATCACGAGCACCATCAACACCTTTTAAAACATCAGATAAATATAGACGACTTCGTGAACCCGGGAAACCTTCAGGAAACCATTCCAAACCGATTACCACTCAAACACTGTCCGAGCCATTCAGAGAATACCTTAAATATGTATTTTGAGTTGTGGTTAGAAGCAGTGGAATACGTACATTTTTAACTTAATTGTACTTTTCTTGAGTATTTACATAAACTTCTCATCCACATTTATTATATAATATTCATAGTTGCTTTGTACAAACATGATATGAAATGGTACTTTACGACTCATTTTCTCTATTCTGTATAACGTACAATAGCCGCTTTCACACCAAGTACTTTGCCGTACTTAGTTCCCCAGGGCACTTAGAGCCCCGGGGAACTAAGTACCAATCGCGTTCACACCGGAGTACTTTGCCCTGAGGGAAGATTACGCAAATGAAGCCGCTGACGTCACTTCTTCTTCTTCTGCTTTGGGTTTACTGGCAGGCCGCAAACCACTTCACGGCGTATACTGCCACCCGAAGTCCCCGGCCGGAAGTCCCCGGAGTTGGGGACTGGCTTCAGTAGAAGCTGCTGGGACTCCCAGCAGCTTCTACTGAAGCCTTCCGAGTAAATCGACAGAACTCTGACACCTCCTCATCTCCACCGCTCCCATGTTTTATTTTGTGTTGACATAAGATATTCTCTCTCCGTTGGTGCGCGGGGCTAATGCTAATAATGCTAATGCCAGCAAATACAATGGCGGCTGCACAAAACTTTTCAGAGTTTTACGGGTCGTGGTTTGCAATTCGCCCAGCCAATAGAAATTGGTACTTTTTAGGTACCGCCCCTCTAGCAGGCACTAAAAATGGGGGTAAAAGTTCCCGGCACTAAGTTCTCTTTTTGGTGTGAACGCGACATGAGGGGTACTAACGGGACTAAACTGGAAAAGTACTCCTTTTGACTTTTGTTCCTTTATTAATCTTATAATACTATTTTGAAATAAGCCTTTGTGCAGAATGAGTACTTTTTAGTTGCCAAGACATTTGCTTCAGTACAATTTTAAATTCAGGACTTTTACTTGAAATGGAGTATTTTAAGACCATAGTATTTCTACTTTTAAGGATCAATGAAATGTGTCAATATGAAATGTTAATTTATTCTATGTTGTTATGCGGTGTATTGGTTATGTGCTCACATTTTTGTGAATGTGTTATTATATATGGAAGAGGATAAGGACCGCATGTCAATTCGGACTTTTCAGAAATAAGTTTTTTTATTAAAGTCAGAATTCAGAGATTTACACAAAATCAATTAATAAATCTCAACAATGTATTTCATGTGAAGGATGTCAGAGGGAGGATGGAGTCAGTGTCCTCGACAGAAACATGTTACACTGATTACATGTGAACACACACACACAAGTTGTGTCACCATTCTGTCAGATATAGTGTCATCTGTGAGTGATTGAGTGTGTGTGTGTTTGAGAGAGTGTGTGTGTGTAGCACAGCACACATAACTGACCTTCGAGGCTCAGACAGATATATCTCTCTCTCAGTCTGTGCGTGTGTGTGTGTGTGTGCGTGTGCGTGTGCGTGTGCGTGTGCGTGTGTGATGACAACACGGTGTTATAAAAAGGTTTGATCTGCGCTCGGATGCGTTCCCTGCAGGAATTCAGATCCAGAGAAAAAACAGTAACTGAAGCTAAACTGAAATATAAATCACATTATTTTTAGGAGAATTCTGTCAAAAGCCATCCATTACCTCAAGGAGAACCCCAGATAAGAAACTGATCTGCATGTTTTTTAGTTTTTTTAAATGTACCAACATCAAATACGCTTTAAAATGCTTAGATATATATTTTCCTGACCATAACGATTTGTAAAATGTGGAAATACTCGATGAAATGGGATTATACTGTCGGACAAAAGAGTATTTATGATTTGGCATTTTTACTTACATACATTCATAAAACTCAAGGTGGACTCCCCCTCTGTGTTTGTGCATTTGATTCAAAAAGGTGTAAAATAAAAGTGTATTTTTAGCAATATTTCATAATCAACCTTCTATCCACAGGGTTATGTGATGCCTTCAAACGCTTATGTGCATTTTTTGCTATTATTTAAATCTACATTTCTCATGCAAACATTTTTTTTCCTCCATTTTAACCTCTGACTGTCTATTTAATACATTTAATGGGTATAACAAAAGTTTGTGTTTATATTTTCCTTTAGTATATTTACATTTTTTATATTATTCTACAAATCAACCTCCTTTTTATTAGAACATTCTGGTGCATTGCTACAATTAATTATTTTTAATTTCATGCAAAAAAAGGACATTTTATTGCATCTTGCACATTTTGCACGGTCAATATAAAATTAAAATAACACACGTTTATTTAAACAGCGGCAAATTGTATTATATCTTTAAGATTTCATAGGGAACTTCCTTTCTGTTTCTGTGGTGGAGGATATCAAACTGTAGTCTGTCTGTGTGTGTCTGTGTCTGTGTGTGTGTGTGTGTGTGTGTGTGTGTCACATGCAGATGAAGCAACTTCTCCTTTTAGCAGCGGAGTGCTGGGTGATCTCCTAACCCCGGACAAAAGCAGGTCACATTACCACAGTGTGTGTGTGTGTGTGTGTGTGTGTGTGTGTGTGTGTGTGTGTGTGTGTGTGTGTGTTGAGTCCACATTGTGAATGAGACAAAGATAGTGTGTGTTATGTTTTGCCCTCTGAATATCTCCAGTGTTTATT
>NW_011341648.1:0-5423 GCF_000735185.1 Notothenia coriiceps
AAATGTATGACGACGACGATGATGATGATGATGACAACGATGACCTGGAGTCACAGACAGATAGAGGAAGCCTTCCCTGCAGTAACTCTATCTCAGATCTCCTCTGGAACCTCTCTGCTCCTCTGATAACTGGACTCTGAGGTCGCATTCACACCAGCCGTCTGTACGGCCCGTCCACACACAGGCATGAAAAAAATCTTGATGCTGGGCGTGTCTGAAGCTTGGCGATTTCACGCGCCCAAGGCGACCAACAACCAATCAGGAATCTCCCAGGAATCTCCCGCCCGCCCCCGGCATACAAAGCCTGTCCATTCAATGTTAAAACGAAGTAAACTGGATATAAACTCCCCAAACAGGTGAACACCTACCAGTTTCACCAACTGTCTCTGCCACCTCCCTCCATGCCTGGTTCCTCCGGTTTAGGTCCCGGTAGGTGAACAGAGAGCAGTCGTAAAGGACTGGGACATTTCCTACAGCGATGATTAATTTATCCTCCATTTTATGACATATGGAAAAGACCTGCGGTATCTGCATACACGCGGTTTGATTGGCTAGCGCTTGTACTGGCGGGATTTGCATAAACGGGATTTGATTGGCTGATGCCAGCTTCGAAAGCATCGGGAGCATCACAAATTGAACATTACTCAACTTTTGATGCTCACGATGAACCTGGTGCATTCAACGGACTAAAACACGGCCTGGTGTTACCCCCCTTGGTGCGGTTCAACGGACTGAACACGGCTGGTTGTTACCCCTTGCTGCGCGCTTCACGGACTAAACACGGCTGTGTTACCTTCGGTCGCGGTTCAACCGGACTGGACCACGGCTGGTGTTACCCTTGATGCGGCTTCAACCGGAACAACACGGCTGGTGTTACCCTTGGTGCGAGGTTCAAACCGGACCTGAACACGGCTGGTGTTACCCCCTTGGTGTTCCAACCGGACTGATACACGGCTGGTGTTACCGTCCCATTGATGCGGTTCCACCCGGACTAAACACGGCTGGTGTTACCCGCCTTGGTGCGGTTCCACGGACTGAACACGGCTGGTGTTACCACCCTTGGTGCGGTTCAACGGACTAAACACGGCCTGGTGTTAACCCCTTGTGCGGCTCCGTTTTGGGTCGTGTGAACGCAGACCTCTGCCAGTGATTAAACAAGCCGGACTCTGGCTCCGCGCTAAAAGAGGTGCGTGTCGAGAGCGCTTGCTAGTGAACTCTGGGCGGTTCTCGCTGGTGTGGAACGCGTCCTCCACCACCAAAACATCAGGAAGCGTATCGGTCCCGCAATTTATCATTAAGTCTAATTTTAATCGTAAGTTTACTGTAACTTAATTACTGTTTATTTCCCACTGATTGAATTCACATCTATGCTCTAATTTCATCTTCTCCGTTAGCACAAACAAAGTCTGCTCTCTACAACCATTGGTTTGTAATTGACAAGAAGGTGTTGAGCAAGACAGTTGGAAACGTAGAAAATAAACATGTCCCAATTACAAACCAATGGTTGTAGAGACAGACTTTGGTTTGTTCTAAGAAGATGAATTAGAGATAGATGTGGAATTCAATCGTGGGAAATACAGATAATTAAGTTACAGTAATACTTATGATTACAATTAGACTTAATGATAAATTGCTACAACATACGCTTCTATGTTTTGGTGCGGCCGGCGTTCACACAGCGAGGAACGCTCCAGAGTTTCACTAGCAGCGGCTCCGACACCACCTCTTTTAGGCGGACAGAGTCCGGTTGTTTCAATCACTTCAAGGTCTGCGTTCCACACCGACCCAGAACGAACGCACCAAGGGGGAACACAGCGTGCTTTAGTCCCGGTTGAACCGCACAAGGGGGTAACACCAGCCTGGTTCAGTCGGTTTGAAACCGCACCAAGCGGGTAACACAGCCGTGTTTAAGTCCGGTTGGAACGCATCAAGGGTGTAACACCAGCGTGTTCGTCGGTTGAACCGCACCAAGGGGTAACAACCAGCCGCTGTTCAGTCGGTTGTAACGCACCAAGGGGGGGTAACACCAGCCGTGTTTAGTCGGTTGAACGCATCAAGGGGGTAACACCGCCGCTGTCCCAGTCCGGTTGAACCGCACCAAGGGGGTAACACCAAGCCGTGTTTAGTCCGGTTGAACGCATCAAGGGGGTAACACCAGCCGTGTTCAGTCCGGTTGAACCGCACCAAGGGGGTAACACCAGCCGTGTTTGTCGGTTGAATTGCCAGGGTTCATCGTAGCCATCAAAAGTTCAGCAATGTTCCAACTTTTTGATGCTCAATGCTTGCGAAGCTGGCATCAGCCATCAAATCCCCGTTTATGCAAATCCACCAGTTGCAAGCGCTAGCCAATCAAACCGTGTTAACTGTTCAGATACCGCTGCGGTCTTTTCATAATGTCAATCAAAAATGGAGGATAAATGGAATCATCGCTGTAGGAAATGTCCGGTCCTTTACGACTGCTCTCTGTTCCACTACGGGACCCCTAAACCCGGAGGAACCAGGCATGGAGGGAGGTGGCGAGACAGTTGGTGAAACTGGTAAGGTCTTTCACTGTTTGGAGGAGGTTAATCCAGTTACGCTCGTTTAACATTGAATGGACAGGCTTTGTATGCCGGGGCGGGCGGGAAGATTGCGGGACAGATTCTGATTGGTTGGTTTTTGGTCGCCTTGGCGGCGCGTGAAATCGCCAAGCTTCAGACACGCCCATGGCATCAAGATTTTTTCAAAAAAAAAATGTCATGCCTGTGTGTGGACGGGCCCGTAAACACGTGTGAATGCGACATCAGCGAGTCCAGTTACTCAGAGGAGCAGAGGGTTCCAGAGGAGAATTCTGAGATAGAGTTCACGGCAGGGAACGCGCTTCGCTCTATCTGTCTGTGACGTCAGGTCATCCTTGTCATCATCATCAGCATCGTCGCTCGTCATAACATTTGATCCTATAAAGCGAGCTTCTCTGGTGCTTGGATGGATGGTTGTGTCATTGATTGATTGGATGATGTGTTATTGATTGACTTGGATGATGTGTTATTGATTGATGGATGATGTGTGCATTGATTGATTGGATGATCGTGTGTTTAATTGATTGATTGATTGGATGAATGTGTCATTGATTGATTGGATGATTGTTATTGATTGATTGGATGATGTGTCATTGATTGGATTGGATGGTGTTCGTTCTTGATTGATATGGAATGAATGTGTCATTGATTGTTGGTGATGTGTTATTTGATTGATTGGATGATGTGTTCATTGATTGATTGGATGGTGTGTCATTGATTGATTGGATGGGTCATTGATTGATTGAATGATGTGTCATTGTTGATTGGATAATGTGTTATTGTTGATTGCGGACTGATGTGTCATTGATTGATTGATGATGTGTCATTGGGATTGATTGATGATGTGTTATTGATTGATGGATGAATGTGTCATTGATTGATTGATTATGTGTCATTGATTGATTGGGATGATGTGTTTGATGATTGGATGATGTACCAGTCCCAGAAAAGCTCCCTCGCTGCGTCAGTCTGCTGCTCACCAAACCAGCAGAACCTGATGGCCCCACCTCCGCCCCCCCCATCAATTCTCCACGCTCTCAGAACCCAGACTACCATCGCCTCCGGCGTCAACCACGGTGCGCTGCACACGCCCGCTGGTAACAGATCTCACAGCACACACACTCACTCACTCACTCACTCACTCTCACATAATACAGCACACACAGACATTCATACTCACACACACACACACACAGCCACACACACACACACACACACACACACACCACACACACAGCACAGCACACACACACACACAGACATACACACTCAGAAGGGCAACTCAACACACCACACACACACAAACACAGACTGACACACACACAAGTATTAAGATCAGCCCAATTCCTGCAAGTTCTCCGCAACTTAAAAAGATGGAAGGCGCTGTAGTTTCCATCCTAGGTAATACCTCAACTATGAGAGACAGAAATGAGAAAAGCAAATCCAGAAATCACATTTGTCTGATTTTTATAAGAATTTATTTGCAAATGATGTTGTAAAATCAGTAANCTTCTACGTCACCCCATTCAAGTGGATGGGCGAAGCTTTGAAAGATTTTTGTTCATGCCTGTGTGTGGACGGGCCGTTAGATCATGAGTCATACTATATGTTGTTTTAGTCTTTTTTAACCCTTAAATGTTTGTTGTATCCTGTTGAATATAACCATTTGACAGACTGTGTCAATGCGAAACATGAGTGTAATGTAATTGTAATATGAATATAAATTAGATGCAATAACGGTGTGTTATGGGTATGGAAAAGGTGTAATATGGGAGTAATGTTATATGAATTTGATATGGGTGTAATAATGGTGTAATAATGGTGTATTATAGGTGTAATATTGGTGTTTAAATGTCTGTAATTTGGTTGGAATAATGGTGTAACATGGGTGTAAAACAGGTGTAATAATAATAATAATGCATTTAATTTATAAAGCTTTTCAAAATACACAGACACTTTACAAAAATGGGTTTAATAACATATACATTTAAACTGCAAATGGACAATGTATTTAAAGAGAAACACAGCGTCAGCTGCAAAATAAGTCATATTTTGAAGAACATAGCAATCAATACATTTTCAAATTATTTGTATGTGCTTAAAGGTAAGTGCGCACCAACCTCCATTTGTACCCCTTGGTGTTAGAGGAGGGGTCGAGTGGTCCCAGGAATCATCCTTGGGGAACTTGTAAAGCAAGACGTTTTTATCTGGCAAGAAGCTCCCCAAACCTAACTTAGGATGAATGTTACTTTACTGTCCATCTCGCAGCATAAATATTATTAATGTACGCACTGTTTATCTCTCCAGAGCTGTAAAATAAATGTGAATCGTCATGAGTATGAACTTACTGTCATGTAAAGTTTACTTTGGAAGGCAGAACCAGTTCATCAGGGATGTCATTACTAATCAGTAACAATCAAGCAAATGTCTTGTGTTCTGTGTCAATGTGAGGAGGAATCAGCCTTCTTCACTTTAACAGGAGGGAGAAGCTTACCAAACAGCACTTCATCGCTGTTCTATGACAATGCATTTGGCATCCTCATTCAGTTGGTCCTCCCAACCTTTTAACCTGGTGATCCATCAGGGCTGTATATGGTGAAGTGGCTGCTAGGAAACCTCCAGATCATCCATTCCTTTGTTTTGACACACATGTGTTAGGAACGTGACACAAACGACTCAAGACAAAGTTAAAAATCTAAAAGGTCTTTATCTTAAAGGTCCCATGTCATGCTTTTCCGGTTATTACCCGTCCCCTTGTGTGTTATGAAGGTTTTTCTGCATGTAAACGGTCTGCAGAGTCAAAAACCCTCAAAGTACACCCTGTAGCGAGTAAAACTCTAACACAGAAAAGACCTGTCTCTGCTG
>NW_011341649.1:0-4578 GCF_000735185.1 Notothenia coriiceps
ATACATGGAGTGGAGGAAAAGTACAGCATGTACCTCTGAACTGTAGTGGAGTAGAAGAACAAAGTAGCAAAACATTGAAATACTTAAATAAAGTACAAGTATCTCAAAATTGTGCCCAAGTATAGTACTTGTTGAGTTTATGAACTTAGTTACTTTACACCATGTGGCTATAAAGATAAAAAGACTTAAGCCTTGCACAGAGGCATGAAAATACATTTTCAAAATGCTCAACAGTGCTGCCAAAATTATAAACTGACTGCTACACAATTTAAAATAAATGCTTTTATATATTTCTATTAGATGTGACTCTTTGGCGTTTCTGTTATTATTAACACTGCTGCTTTAGTTGTTCTGACTGCTAAAATCCTCTGTATTCCGTGGGGTGGGGGAGCCGGGGGCTCGGATCCTTGTCACCTTTTTCATACCTGATGAGTTTGCATCCCTGTATGTTAAAAAGCCTCAGTCACCTTAATTCATCTAATAAAAACATCTCAGGTCAGTAACACTCAAAGCTGAATGTGCAATACCATGTTCAGCTATGTTACTATTTATAATGTTATTGTTGTTACATCAGAAGATGTACATATTGGAAGGATTTCTTAACTTACAGTAGGCTATTTTTTACAATGTGTGTTGGAAGGATTTTGTTAAATTACTAAGAATATTGTCATTGTTGAAGGCTTTTAGAGAAGGGTGAACTATAAGCCTGAATTACATAACATTTTATACCTAAAAACATAAAAGCCACAATAAATGAATCACAATTATTCTAGTTATTTTTACCTCCCGTATTGCTTTCAACCCACCAGCTTTTATGGTGTTGTTACGTCACTAACTGTAAGCTTGTCACATACAGTCTATGGTCACTCAGAGTAACCTACAGTTAATTTAGCTGCTGGAGAAGAAAGATCAGGGGGGGAGGGAGCTGTGGTTTGGATGGGCCATTAGTTGTGTAAATACACAGCTGAGAGCTGCCGTTTCATTCAGACTGTTTAAAAAACGGTAACAACGGACTATTTTTTTTGGTGGATGCATGTCAATTTAAATCAATAAAAACATTTTCTAAATCCATAAAAGCATTTCAATTAATACTGGGAGTCATGTCGTTACTTTGTTGAGAATGTGGCCGTGTAACAAGCGGGATAATATGCAGCGACTTGTTCCTTATGGGGAAAATAGCACCCGTCATGCAGATCAGGATCCCTCCGCCACGCTTTGGGATCCTGATCTGCCGACGAGGCTCCATTAAAATATAAATATTTTTAGTGAATTACTGAGTTTAGGCACGTTAATAACGTTTTAATTAAGTTGAATACAGTATATTCATATGTGTCAGTGATTTCATGTCAATTCGGCGAACATAAACATAAATGATCGTGGTGAAGATGATGATTAAATTAGGATTAAAAACCAAGAGCCGGGCTGCATTTCCTCCTGTTCGTTTTTTTCGACTAAACAACATTATTTAGTTAAATAACAACATGGTGATGTTTTGTAAATGATTACATGTCTCTTATTTAGCACAGAGTATGATATCCGTGACATATGGATCTTAACAAAGTTCCGCTGTACATCCAGCGTACTGTATCTGACTTTATTTCACATGAGCTCCAGTGTGGAACCCCACTGCACCCCCTGGTGGATCAATGATCCATTGCAGCTGGCTTCATTATAATTACATTTATCTATCACGGGGGCGGTCTCAAGTCAAGCTGGAGGTTTTCCCTTGAGCGAGGGCAGATCACGTACCAATCACGGCCCTCGCGTTTCAAACTGTCTGAAATGAATCGCTACATCTGTATTGTGTAAATACATACAAGCACCACAGGTCACACAGTATGATCAGAAATAAATAAAATCTTCTTTTTTTTTTTAAAAGTACAGGCTGCATATGTGTTCTCAGCCTTGGTGAAACTTGACACTTGTATGTGTCTGAACCTCTCTTTAGTGGTTAAAACTGATATTTGAACGTGTGCCTACTTTGATCATGTACTGTTAAAGTTAATTTCAGTAGTTGTGTGCTATAATGTATTTACAAAGTGTGAAAATGAGGCAACTTTAGAATAGGGAACCTGTTCAGGTCAATTATACCTCATTCACACCAACGCAACTCCGGTTCAAGCTCCGTACTAGAGCTTTTCAGGTTCAGAACCGGTTCTTCAGTTTAGCTCCGGCTCTTTTCACACTGCCCAGAGTCCGACTGGTGCTGCGTCATTGCGTCATCGTTTGCGTCATGACATAACCGTTTGCGTGCCTGCTTCATAAAGCCAAATCACGCGGAAACCCCTCACAGCTAACCCCTCACAGCTGACAGAACAGATTCCCAGTAGGTATCTGGTCTCTTCAGTGGACCACTGCTGCTTGTTAAGTTTCTCGTTGTGTACAAACTGGATAAAACGCGGGCTCTTTGTTGTTGTTCAGGAGTTGATCCCGCCCCTGCCCCCGCCCCTGCCTCGACGTAAGCGTGACGTATGTGGTGCTTTTGCTCTGGCCGGACAATTTTTTGGTGCTCGAAATGAACCGGATTCCGGAGCTAAGAGGCTACTCCGCTGCGGTGTGAAGAGGAAAACCCGGTGCTTTTCAAGCTCCAGCTCCTAACCAGCCCTGAAACACCGTTGGTGTGAATGAGGTATAAGAGCTAATAGGTGTTGGTCATAGATTTAAAAAATGGAATACACTGCCACTTTTTGGAAACAGGCTGTGGATAGGAAGAGAGTTATACATTCATCCCGCAGTATGGGGAGTGCAACACCAACACTGCATACAAATAAGAAAGCCAACCTTCTTACTTATCAACCAAAAAAGAAAAGTCTTAAGGAGAGAATTTATTTGAAGTAGGTCATTTGAAGGCCAAGTCCAAACTTGAAATAAAATACACAAAGAAATTCTGTTATAAGACTGTTAAAAACGGACATCAAAAGGTGTCAGAGCGTGTTACTTCTGGTGTCAAAGTGACACGGGAAAAGATCTAAGGAAGCATCAGTCAAAGGCTCAAAGTCTGTGATTTCCAGCCATGGTGATGGGATGCATGGTTATGGGTTGTGGACGCCCTTCACTGATTTCATTTTTTATTTTCGTCCTGAGCGGTATTCTGCTCAACCATTCTGAAAGTGCATTCTCTACGAGCTGTTGAGACGAAAAATGGGGCTGCAGGAATACTGTGCAATCTTTGTCTTGTTTTGTATTGCTGTGTTCTAACCATAACCTAGCTCTTCCATTCAGGTCACACAGTTGTTAAATGGATAGGTTACTCTTCTGTATTTAAATCTGTGAGATACCAGTGGGCTTATGCTTCATTTTGATGCATGAAAACACGAACATGGTGGGAAGTTGGTCTCCTCCTGTGTGATGGATCGGTCTAATAGGGACTCCTGTGTCATTGACCGAAAGCAACGTGATCAATGTTTTCTCATCGTCAAACAGAGAGAAAGTCTCCAGGCCTTAGCATTTGTGAACATAGCTCCACCAGAATAATTTAGGAAATAATTAATGACAAAACATCAGCTGTTCCAGTTTTAATCAGAGTTTATTTGGTGTAATTGCAGCTATGTCACAGATGAGTCTAATAGCTTTGCAAACAACAAGTTAATAAGGATTATTTTGAAGTCTCATTAAATGGCTGATTTTTATATTTTGAAATACGGGTTTGAAATGCAACTCTGGGAAACATATTGTCTTGAAAAGTCACTTAAGGTTCTGCATGTCAAGCTTTTATATGAAGCAGCACAGCATCTAATCTTAAAAAATGTATTGGTGTACAGTGGATTAATAGAAAAATAACTCCCGGACTCACAGATACAGCAAAGAGGCTTTTTGTTTATTGGTGCAGATAACCCAATAAGTCCTCCAACTCATACGATCAAATGGGCCGATTGTTCAGGCCCTTATTAAGACCAAATATGTTGTTTGTTCAAGCGCTTAATACGTCCTATAATTACGTTTTAAAGTTTTCGCCATCTAGTGCTCCCGTTGAATGCTAACGTTACAGATGGTCGTTTATTCACAAATAACCCTCTCTGTAAAATCCTAAATTGTAGGATAGTTTGGCCATTAAAAAACGCTTTTTGATTAGATTTCTAGCGAGAAGTGTATATTGTACTTTTAGAATCCACGTCCAGTCGATATGTAGGATCTATAGTTTGATAGATATTACGAAGATGATTTGAGGTATGCGGAAGCCTCCATGTAAAGTTACTGGTTGAAAACAGTATTTCCGGTCTCAACGTTTTCATATTAAAACCAATGATCAAAAGATTTAAAAGTGATATCTGCAGTACTCATCAACTAAAAAACATCAGTTTATCCTTGTTAATTATACAACATTTATTGGTTTAAATTGTGTACAATGCTTTTGTGTTTTTCTCTTTCGAATCTGAGAGACACCTTTCTTTTTTCAGAGGTTTTGATAGGCTAAAACATCGATTGTTTTAGCCGCAATGCATGTTGGGAGATGGTGTTTATGCGATATGAAACCATACCTTTATTTTTGTTTTTTAAATAATACTTTATTCCGAGTGTTCTTGCTTTTCTCTTTGGAAGTCATCACATAACGGCATTGTAATACACGGTTCGGCTGCA
>NW_011341650.1:0-208 GCF_000735185.1 Notothenia coriiceps
CTCCCGATTCCGATCTTTTGAAAATCACGTGATCGGCTCCGATCCCCGATCACGTGATCGGATCGGGACATCTCTACAATATTGTCTTTCATCTCAGTGGCTGTCATTTGTTTCAATAACAATGATTAGTGTTAAGCAGTTTGTTCCCTGCTAGAGTTTTCCCTAACAGCTTTACAATAACATTTAGCTTTTAAGTGTGTCTGAGACT
>NW_011341651.1:0-988 GCF_000735185.1 Notothenia coriiceps
TAAAAAAAAAAACGTTTTTTAAACCGGGTTAAAAAGTTTTTAAACCGGGTTTAAAAAACCGTTTTAAAAAACCGGGTTTTTAAAAACGGTTTTTAAAACCGGTTTTTTAAACCGGTTTTAAAACCGGTTTAAAACCCGGTTTTTAAACGGTTTTTAAACCGGTTTTTTAAAACCGGTTTTTAAACCGGGTTAAACGTTTTTAAACCGGTTTAACCCGTTTAAACCGTTTTTAACGTTTTAAACGGTTTTTTAACCCGGTTAAAACGTTAACGGTTAAACCGGTTTTAACCGGTTAAACGTTTTTAACCGGGTAAACGTTTTAAACCGGGAAAACCCGGTTTAAACCCGGTAAACCGGTTTAAACCGGGTTAACCCGGGTTAAACCCGTTAAACCCGGGTTAACCGGTTAACCCCGGTTAAACCGTTAACCCCGGTACCGGTTAAACCCCGGTTTAACCGGTTTAACCCCGTTTACGGTTAACCCGTTAACCGGTTAACCGGTAACCGGTTAACCGGTTAACCGGTAACCGGTAACCGGTAACCGGTAACCGGTAACCGGTAACCGGTAACCGGTAACCGTAACCGGTAACCGGTAACCCGTAACCGTAACCGTAACCGTAACCGTAACCGTAACCGTAACCGTAACCGTAACCCGTAACCGTACCGTACCGTAACCGTACCGTACCGTACGTACCGTACCGTACGTACCGTACCGTACGTACCGTACGTACCGTACGTACCGTAACGTACCGTACGTACTACTACTACTACGTACGTACGTACGTACGTACGTACGTACGTACGTACGTACGTACGTACGTACGTACGTACGTACGACGTACGACGACGACGAGAGAGAGAGAGAGAGAGAGAGAGAGAGAGAGAGAGAGAGAGAGAGAGAGAGAGAAGAAGAAGAAGAAGAAGAGAAGAGAGAGAGAAGAAGAAGAAGAAGAAGAAGAAGAAGAAGAAGAAGAATGAGAGGGAGAAG
>NW_011341652.1:0-298 GCF_000735185.1 Notothenia coriiceps
GAGAGGAGAGAGGGAGAAGAGTGCGGCTGAATGTGAACGACATGTCGACAGTCAGCCTCTAAAGTGTTTTCTCGGTCGTTCCCTAATTCTTTGGCGGCGGACTGAGTGAGTATTACCCGCATCCCTGCTCTGCTAAGCGTCGCTGTGTGGATCAGAGAGGCTGCCGGGGAGAGACAGACAATGGGGAATGCAATTGGATTGCGTTACTCTGAAACGGCGTGGGAATGGTTCACGGACAAAAGTCGGTGATGGTAGCACTCCAATCCCTAAGCATGAATGGAGTGGCTTCCTAAAAAAC
>NW_011341653.1:0-1528 GCF_000735185.1 Notothenia coriiceps
CTCAAGTCAAGATCTGAGTACTTCTACTTTTACTCAAGTACAAGATCTGAGTACTTCTACTTTTACTCAAGTACAAGATCTGAGTACTTCTACTTTTACTCAAGTACAAGATCTGAGTACTTCTACTTTTACTCAAGTACAAGATCTGAGTACTTCTACTTTTACTCAAGTACAAGATCTGAGTACTTCTACTTTTACTCAAGTACAAGATCTGAGTACTTCTACTTTTACTCAAGAACAAGATCTGAGTACTTCTACTTTTACTCAAGTACAAGATCTGAGTACTTCTACTTTTACTCAAGTACAAGATCTGAGTACTTCTACTTTTACTCAAGAACAAGATCTGAGTACTTCTACTTTTACTCAAGTACAAGATCTGAGTACTTCTACTTTTACTCAAGTACAAGATCTGAGTACTTCTACTTTTCCTCAAGCACAAGATCTGAGTACTTCTACTTTTACTCAAGTACAAGATCTGAGTACTTCTACTTTTCCTCAAGCACAAGATCTGAGTACTTCTACTTTTCCTCAAGCACAAGATCTGAGTACTTCTACTTTTCCTCAAGCACAAGATGAGCTCCCATGAATTCAGAGTGAACCTAGCGAACCTCTCCATAAAAAGCCTTGTTCCTGTGAAGTTGGCCCGGCTCCCAGCAGTGTACTGTTTCTGGATTTCTGGCCAGCCGTGTTTGTTACTATGGCAGCTATGTTTGTTTTTCAGCAACTCGTTCTCACTTTCTCTCCCTCTGCTTCTCTTTTCTTTCTGCCTGCACATTTGATCAGAATATAGACGTTTTTTCATTCCTTTTTCTGTTTTCTCCACCCAATATTTCCCTCCCTTTACTCTCCGTTTGTTTTCTCCAGTGTGACCAGGTCCAGGTCATCCCCCTCCCCGGTGTATGTATTATTATTATTTTTATCTTTCGTTCTTCTTCCTCTCGCTGTGCTTCATCGTGTGTAGCAGCATGTGGTGTGTGCCATCTTTCTGCAGCAATCATAACCCATTTATTATCATGTGATGTATCTGTGCCTTTGTGTGTGTGGTCATTTCTCCCTGGAACAGAACATTGATTTGTTTCCTTATTAGATTAAATCCATTGAAGACCTTAACCGCTGCAGAACGGCTCTTAAAACACTTGATTAAAGGAAGTATTACATTGTGATTATGCACTAAATGAAGTCCTGTCCGTCCATCAGAAGGGCGGCTCCAATGATTTGTTATTTTCTCTCTTTGTCTGTGCTGAAGCTGCGATTCATTTAGCTATTTTGGAATCTGCGCGGTTGCCTGCGGTTCACTGTAATTTAGGATATTCACACTCTCAGCGTGCCGCATCGCAGCCAAGCTTTAAACTACACATCCCAGCAGACAGGAAGTGCATGTGGCGAGGAGGTCTACTCTTAGTGTTCAGGGTCAGAGGACTGAGGAGACTCAAATACCTCGAACCGCCATGGAAAAAAACACGTCTGTGTGTTTATTATAACAGAGGGTTAAAAACAACCCAGAAGCAGACAAACAAAACATCTCTGC
>NW_011341654.1:0-2508 GCF_000735185.1 Notothenia coriiceps
AATTTGTTTAGTTCATTTAGTAATATGTATTTTTGAATCAAGTATTCATCTTTATTGTTCGTTTCCACATGCCTAAACAATCTCAAGCTAAATCTAAAAGTTGATGGTTAAATAAGAGCGTTTGAGAAATTGTGCAAGGCACAATAGTCCGAATAGTCGATTAATCGTTCCATTAATCGATAGATTAATTGATTATCACATGAGTTGTTTTTTGTCAGCCCTAGAACATAACCAATAACCTACCATAGCCAATAAGAAATAAATGTAACTTATTTTATTTTTGTTGTTCATTCATATCTTATTTTACCTAGTTAAAATGTATTTATTCATGCATATTTTTGTATCTCTCTAACTTTAAACAATGTTTTTGGTTTACTGTCCTATAGTATACATTGGAATGATTTCAACCCTGTTTTTATTTATCCTCATAATTATAAAGGAGTGCCTTGGAAATATATGTTTACATAATTTGTAAACATATATTTGTTTGAGACCCACTGAGATAACTTAGAGTAAAATGAACTATCTAAACACTCAGTCCTTTACCTCATTGAGCCTCTCAGTCTGACAGAAGAGCTCTCCTCCACCCTTGTTGTAGAAACATCTACTTCTTATATCCGTTAGCGCAGCTAGCACCAGATTCTAATAACAACAGCGCCGGTACCAGTGCGCCCTCTCTCTCGCTCCCACGTTCGCACTTTGGCTGTGAGCTACGGGTGTCTGATAAGCCAACATCCCCCACTTTCATCACTTGTAGTGCCCATCGTACAGGGCAAATGAAACGTGTAACCGGGGTGTTACATTTACTTGTTTATGAATGTTGTTACATCAAGGCCAAAAATTAGGATAAGCGCCAACGGTAAAAAAAAAAAAATGGTTCCCCTCTCAGAGCTACCAGCGCAGCGCCCCCCAGATCTGGCGCCCCTTTGCCAAAAATCGGCCCCACCAGTACATACAGTGGCAATGTCTCAAGATTTAGCAAAAATACACCTTTATTGAACATACACTAACACAAATACTACAAATCCACATAAACAACATTTTTTTTTTTTTTGGGTACATGGCTGGCACCCCCTAGCAACGGCGCTGCACCGCCGCTATTTGTATATAGGGGAAACACTGAGGTTTGTAATCCCTCTGTTTGTGCTGATGTAACTGTCCTTCTCTTCTATGAATGGGGCTCAGATCAGTGTTTTAGAATACATATCATGTTTTATGGCTGAGCTTGCTCATGCTGAAATTGATATATATCTGAAAAGGGTATTTGAGTTTCTTTTAATCAATTTCTTTTTAATCACAATATTTTTGTGTTGCATCCAAAAAACAATGTTTGTTGCAGTGATTTCCTGTGTTGTCCTGTTTCTTGCAGATCATCACGAATGAGGAAGCCGAGAGGAGGGGTCATGTGTACGACTGCCAGGGCTCCACGTACCTGTTTGACCTGGACTATGTGGAGGACGTGTACACCGTGGACGCAGCTCACCAAGGCAACATCTCCCACTTTGTCAACCACAGCGTGAGTGTGATAAAAGAGGATAACATTACTGTCTTTGTTTAGTGCTGTAAAAGGTACTGAAGGCACTTGTGTACATGGTACATTCAGTAACCATAAAATCAATTACACTATACAGTCAAGTAAACTTTTGTTAACTTTGGTAAGTCATACTGCAGAGTATTTTAAATGCATTACATTTGTATCCATAAGTCTCTGTAACCCTGTAAAATAAATCAGATAAATGTGCAGTGACTTGTTGATGATGTCACTTGCAGTCTTTGCATAGCTCCTCCCTTACTCAGCACATACAATATGCTGTGTATATATTAGGTATGGGTGTAACGGTATACGTACCGAAATTATTCGGTACGAGCCCTTCGGTTCGGTACATGTGTGTACCGAAGTGTACCGAACAAATCTAACGTTAAACGTCGCAGCATTCAGAGTAATTTGCTCAAATTGGGTTCAACGCGTCATAGAGCGAGCAAGTCATTTCATTGGACGAGAGGCATACCATGAGAGCTGGTCAGAGGGATGCGTTCAAATGTAGTCAGTAATTTGAGGAAATGGCGACCGCAGATAAAGTTGAGCTGGAAACTCCTCCAGCATCATTGAAGTCTCCGGTTTGGGAACATTTTGGTTTCGCAGTTACGTACAAGGATGACGGACAAAGACAGGTGGACCGAACCAAAGCTGTTTGTCGGCATTGTTCAACTAAAATTGGTTACGCGGTTGGCAATACATCAAACTTGCACACTCATTTGAAAAGGCATCACCCGAACGTGAATATCACCGGTACCAAAAGAAAAAAGACTGAAGTGCAAACCCAACTCCCACTAGCATTTAAGCCTCCACCACTCGCAAAAAGTTCAGACCGAGCCAAAGCTATTACAAACGCCAAATATTCTTATGTTGCCATGTTAGCAAAGCGCTACCTGGCTGTATCTGCTACCTCTGTCCCTAGAGAGGGTGTTCTCCACAGCAGGAGACATTGTTAGTGCCAGCAGATCTGC
>NW_011341655.1:0-4193 GCF_000735185.1 Notothenia coriiceps
ATAACTGAAAAAGTACACAGTAAAATAACTTCATAGTAGCCTACTTGTGGTAGAAGTCCAACTAGTACTGAGTCCAACAGTAAAGTACTTCATTGTATTTGTGATAGTCGTCTAACTGAGTCCAACTCTCTGTAGATGGAACATCCAGTATTTTGGAGGGGCCCTAATGGGACCCTCCTCTTGAAAGAAAGAGATATAAGATAAAAGAACTGTAGGAAACAGTTCTGAACTTTTTTCGCCAGTTCTTTAAGTTCGTCGTTCGCGAACAGCTTTTCTTTAGCTTTTGGCGGAAGGCGGCGACTCAAACAAACGAATCGTTTTGTGGGAGGAATCAGTTCATCTCGTTCACTTCAAAGATTCGTTCAAAAAGAACGAATCGTTCGCGAATGACCCATCACTACTCTCTGTGACAAACTAAACATCCACGTAGGTTATCATGTCACAGTCTCTAAACTGTATTCACAAAAGTACAGAAATGAGTGGGAATCAAACCCTGAGTTTAAAGGATGGTTGAAGCCATGTATTGGAGATGACACACGGGCATACTGCCTTTATTGTAAGGGAGATTTCTACTAAAAATATTTCTACTTTCTACTTTTTTTAATAGAAACATTTCTGATCTACTGTCATCTGGATTTACTCTGATGGTTTCAAGTTTTGATCCTTGAAGGGGGTGGAAAAAATTTCTTTACCGTCTAATATGCAAATTAGACGATGCTGTCATTTAGGGACTTCTAGTGACTTTTCGGAGAGCCAATAGCTACTTTCCTTACTATGGAGTTGGCAACACTGCCTGACAGTTCATTCATAGCATTCAGGAATGGATGCATCCATGCGGATGTATTCAACTACGGTCATAATTTAGTTTTGAAATCTTTAAATAAATGCTTTCATATAAAGTAATTGATGGAACAAAATCTATAAGGCACATTAGAGAGTTTCTTTTTTACTGAATGCATTAAACGCGGGGCTTTCCTCTGCTAGCAGGCAGTGTGCATCGGACTGCTGTCATTAGAAGGATGTGGCCAGTTAGCAGAGTAGCAGCCGACCTGAGAGTCCCTGCCATGGTAAATGAAAGCGAGACAAAGCTGCAGGAGACAATGCTGCTTCTGATCTTTGCTTTTTAAATAACACATTTCGCTTCCAGAAACCCATCCCCCTCCGTCTCTTCCATCTCCTCTGTCTCCATATCACTATTAACCTTCCATCGCATTCCGTGCATTTTGGAGACAGCCCCCATACCCCTCCCCTCCCCCAAATGACACTACGGCTGGCTGTACCTGAGCCCGAGCAGCCTGCAGCCTGCAGCGGGCTGATGCAGAGCTGCAGCATTGTTACAGCCGCTCAGCTGCACTGATGCCCGGCAGCAGCATCGTGAGGAGCCCGGCTTTGGACACCGGAGCTTACCTTGCTTTGGCTGATCTGTCGTAACCCCATCCCGTCCCAGCCCCGAGATCTCCGAATCCTGCAGCGGGGTAATTCCTCTCCATAAAAGAAAGGCTGGATGAAGATGGGCAGATAGTGAGGGGGAGGGGAGGGAGGAATGTGTTCTCTTCTCTGCGCTCGCTTCTGTTTATTTCTCCGCTTCACGAGCCTGCAGACTGGGAGGAATGGAGGGAGAAGAAGGAGCGGGGGGGGGGTCACAGCAGCCAGGAGCACCTCCTCCCTCCTCTCCTCTCCCCATATATCTCACTGTCTATTGTCTTCGGTGCTCAGCTTATGAGTCGTAGAACAGATGCTCTGCGTTCTTAAGCAGCTTTAATAAGAGGAGAAGTTACACATCCAGCCGGCAGCTGCATGCACACACACACACACACACACACACACACACACACACACACACACACACACACACACACACACACACTGAAGCTACTTTCGATCATTTTGTTCACAAGACGCCATCTTTAAAAGAAATGGCTTGGACGGCGTTCATCCTCTTCCCACACACACACACACACACACACACACACACACACACACACACACACACACACACACACACACACACACACCGTGTCATGCACAGCAGTATGGTGTATTGTGACAGACAGTTAAAATGCAGACTGGTGAAGGAGCTCAGTGCTATTCCTTGAATAGCGTGCTGTGGAACAGCGTGTGAAGGAGGATGCTGACATCCTGCTCTTTGGGTGTATCTACACACACATGTGGACCTCACTGGTCTGTATCGGCCTGACAACTTACAACACTTGCAAAAAGACTGGAGGCATGTGTAATTGTTGTGTAATTTATTACATAAAACATGCTCAGTTTTCTTTGAAAAAACAATTCTCCCTATGAAAAGATTCTCGCCTTGTGTTGCTTCGTTTAGAAATACCTTACAAACACAACACAGTTAGGTGTAAAGTGAATCCACAAAAATGAACCGCACCCTCATACTTTAAGCATCAAGTGTAGTAGACGCTTTGTTCATCATTCTGTCAGTAGCGTCCTTTCGGTCCTAACTTTACTTATAAATACAGTAAGTAGTTGACTCAAACCCCCGGTGCCCACCACAACTCCAGCAGAGGCTCAGACCGCTCTCTCTCCGTCCCCGGGATCAGCGGGTTCTGAGGGCGCGCCCCTGTCAGAGAGAGGAAACATTTGTGAGAGGGCTCACACAGCAGCGTGTTGGAAAAAGACAGAGCTGCAGCATACTGTGGACCACTGAGAGCTCCAACAGACTTAAAATAAAAGCTTAGACGATGTTGGAGGATCAGAATGGTAAGCGGGCCAGGTTTTTCTTTTAATTCAAACACATTTTGCGGTATTAAGATACGGGAAAAACTATCTTCAATGAAAGATGTATTTTTTTAACATACAGTACATTTTGTAGATAATGTAGGCTTGTCATTAGGAGATTTCTTTCCAGCTTCACCTATATGCTTTGATGGTGTTTGGCTGGATCTTGGACCACCACACAGGCCTGATCCATGAAAGATGCATGTACATACTGTAGCATCCCTTACCCTGAATAAGGTGGTGGGGGGGCATCATGTTGCCCAATGCGGGTCAGAGCCTCATTGTAGCTGGGTAAACCTGGGACCATGATCCCAGCCAGAGGCACGGTCTCTGGGGCCGGACGGCCGTCTGCTGCCATCCTCACTGGAGCTCTGCACAGAGGAAACACAAACACTCAGTTACTGTCACGCTGAGTCTAACACACATGATGCTTGTGCTAGAGAGTGAGGTCAAACGGTCAAACATTAGGATCTCTCCTGTTGTTAGGGGGTTTGACTCATTATTACTGTCTGTCTGTTTAAGTTATTTTACTTAGCTTTGAGATGATCCCTGATAATGTTGTGTTTTGTCTTTTTACTTCAGTCAGTTATTTTTTACAGACTAAGAGATTTTTTTTTAGTGGAGTACTTCGTGACCACAGAGTGTGAACGTTGTGATCAGCTGTTTTAGCGCAGTTCTCCAGTGAAGGGGGGGAGTCTCCCTCCGCAATCACAATTCCGTTGTACAGACCGACGTTAACAGCAGCCCTGTCTGTGCACACAGAGACCGACTCTGTCGTCCGGTGATCTAACCGCCTTCTGGAAAAGCTTCACAAGTACGTCGGTACGCACATGCGCTTTGTGACACAATTGATTGTACGCATTTTAGGTTACGCACATAACCTGCGTACCAGTTATGTGCACCCCTGTACTCAGGCCCGGACTGGCCATCGGGAGGACCGAGAGGTTTCCCGATGGCCTGGCCTGTTAAGTGGCCTGCTGGCCTGAGGATTTTTTTTTTTATGTATGTATTGTGAATGCAACGCTGCGCAAATGTGGGTCTGACTGTGCCTCACAGAGGGTGACTGGGTGTCTACATGATGTGGCCTGCCGACATGGCCACTTTCATACAGATCATACACTAATGCCCTCGATTGGTCTCTGTATGTCATTCAAGCTTGGGAGGGTGTGTATGTGTGGTGCAAGCGAGCGAGAGAGAAAGCGTGCGCACCGGTTACGTGTATTGTTGTTGTTAGCATCTGGTGCTAGCTAGCGGCGCTAACGGACATAATGAGCTGTCAACCAGGTGGAGGAGAGTCCTCTCCTGTCAGACACAGAGACTGATAACTACATCTCAGGTGAGGTTAAAGGACTCTCTGAGTGTTTAGATCTGGGGTCACCAACCTTTTTGTCATCGAGGGCTACTTCAAGGGTACTGAGTAATACGAAGGGCTACTTGTTTGATACAAACTT
>NW_011341656.1:0-6830 GCF_000735185.1 Notothenia coriiceps
ACGGTTCTTTTTTCGGTTCACCAAAAAATAAATCTCACTCCAAGCTGAACTCAAATGTTGGCAGCCCTGGTCTCAGCTTGACATCAGATCAGATGTAAATGAAAGGACACTGTTGACGTAGGAAGAAGGAATAATTGTGGGGAAATTAATGAGCGTATAAAAACAGGGTCAATTCAAGTTGTGTGGAGTTTGATGGATGGAAGCTAAAGGATTGATGGTGTTAAATGCTTAGACAGACACATGGAGAGATGGAAACTCAGCACGGCCGTACAGACGGTCACAAATGAAGACAGGTAGGTTGATATACAGGGACAGATTTCTGACAGCTAGACAGGCAGGTCTAACTAGGCCTCACTGTAAATTGTGTCAATGTTAAACTCTGTCTCTTGCAAATGATGTACACATGCCACGTTGTGAAATTGCTAAAGGGAGTTGTGTGATTTCCATATAGTGCACCGCAAAGTTAAATTGTAGATGGACATGAAGTGCTAGAGAACCATCACTGGCAGCCCTAGGATATAATTCTTCATCTGAACTATTATTCAACCGTACCTCGATTATGATAAGGTAATTCCACAGAAACCAGGCAGCATTACTTCTCTGCTAAAGGGTAATTGCAAATGCACAGTTTTAACTGAAGTACTGAGAGATGTGGTATTGTACAAAAAGCTTCATTTATGTTATTTATTGGTTGTAGAGCTTTAGCAATTTGACAAACTTTAATAAATGATTCCAGTGTTTTGTTGTTTTAAGCATATAACAACCAGACATTTGTGATTCTTAGGGGAAAAACAGCATCAACTTTAATGGGCAGATGATCTGAAACTGAAAAAATACCTGACTAGAATATTTAATATATTAGCTTTATGATATCCTTCACAGTAGACATTTGAACATATAAAAAAGGATGATCACCACTTTCATTGAATTTTGGATGATTTAGTCAACTTTGTAACACCCATGGTGTTTCTGCCTTAAAGAAAAGGAATTAGTAACCATTCGGATCAGGTAACGCACGCACGCACGCACGCACACACGCACGCACACACACACACGCACGCACGCACGCACGCACACACACACACACACACACACACACACACACACACACACACACACACACACACACACACACACACACACACACGTGCCCATCCCCCAACATGGATCACACCTGGTACACGCGATACATGTTCAGTGTCTATTCTTTGTATAGTTACTGCAGTTTTTCATGTATACCAGTAATCTGATACAAGATTTACAGTTTGAAAGGGTTTTAAATGAAATTTGGTGATGATTAATGTTTTTTGTGTTAATGTAATAGCAGTTAAAACAGGACCGTTCAAATTTGACCGCGAACACCAAAGTAAGGGGGGGGAAACGAAGACAATAGGAGGGTCTTCAGCCTTGATTTAAAGATAACCGTCCACCAATTGATCCACTCGGTTCAGATACAAAAAGGAGGAAGAAATCACTTTATTTCCCCAGAAATTGCTCTTTTCTTTTGTCTCTTTTACTCGTATTGTGTATGGTAAGGACTTACTCAATTATTATTACCATATTGGTCTCCTGATACATAAACAAACCTTCCTCAGATTGCTTTCCTATCTAAAGGAAGAGGAAATGAAGACAATGATGGCCAAGCAAACACAAACAAGGGATGAGAAGCAGCAGAAAATCACAAAGAGCGATTAGATATAAACAGGAAGGAAAGAAATATGATTTTTGGTGTATAACACAAATACTAAAGATAGGGAAGGTAAACAAAGGGTCAGAGGGAGGCGGAGAGTACGCAGTGAAAGAGAAGAAGGGCGGATTTAAATTCAGCAGAGCAATAAATGTTCAGTGGAAGACAAAATAAGGGAGCCAGAGAAAGTGGAGGGGGGACTGTGGGGAGATAATGGGGGAGAGAGGAGAGGTGAGTGACATGAGGACAGGGGGTCACCGAGTTCATCTTCCTACCTTCCTCAGAAAGTGACAGACACACACACACACACACACACACACACACACACACACACACACACACACACACACACACACACACACACACACACACACACACACACACACACACACACACACAGTGATTCAGTCAAGTAGGAAACGGTGAGAGTTAAAACAAAAACAGCCTATTTCGCTCACAGACAGATTTATAAACTAATTATAAAGGTGACTCAAAAACGTTTAATCAACGTCATTTATTTAAATTTTAAGGAAGCTCTGGGATTGAAATCGGAAATGATTATAAATAGTTCCCATTGCAAATAAATAAAAGTATTGGTAGATGCAGTTTGTTTGCTTAGCTTTCATAAACCAGAGCTTTTGCAGATAACTGATCACATTAAAAGAAAAGATTAAAATCTACATTCACTGTGATAGATGATCTACTACAAGCCATTTGTAATTAATCTCTAAGTTAATAAGGTTTTCTGAAGGGCCGAAATGAATCCAATATCTTGAAACAAATTGCTGCCTGGAAGGGATGACATCTATCTTTAGACACATTAATTACACATCACACACAACAGCATGTAATTAATGATTTTAAACATACAAATCCGCCGGTATGGACCTTTATTTGAACAGTTTATACAATAAATACAACTCATTGGGTGTCTGGCACTGTCTCATCCCATGGTTCCTTGTGTTGTTGTTTTTTCTTGGTCTAAATCAGCATCTCTAATTAGAAGGGGGATTAGATGGCGGGGATAATGTGTTATCACCAGCTTCTGTCTGCCCGGGCCTTTATTAGCTCATCATCATGGATCATGGAAGAGTGGGGAGACAAATCTAAGTATGGATGGATTAACACTGCCCCTCAGAAACCGTGGAGATTAAGCAGGGTACAGCTAATTCCGTCACAAAGAATTATTATGAAAGCACTTACGATCCTTAAACAGTAACCATCAGAACATGAAGCCCGACAGCTCAGAGGTCTATGACGTTTGCGTGGAGGAGGATTTGGAACATGGTGGGCTTGGCGTGATGGGCACTGCATTGGAAATCATTTTCACATCCTTGTGTCATGACAAAATAAGTGGCCTGTGTGGACAGGAAGTGTGACTCACTGCCGGCACCGTGACTTGCCCCTGACAGCTTTTTTGGCATCGCTTTTTATCCAACGTCTCATGATCAATCACAGGTTTCATACAGGAGTTGAATCATTATGAAACATTCAGTTTCTTGGCCACATGCCTAAGGGTACACTGAGACATGGCTGTGTGTGTGTGTGTGTGTGTGTGTGTGTGTGTGTGTGTGTGTGTGTGTGTGTGTGTGTGTGTGTGTGTGTGTGTGTGTGTGTGTGTGTGTGTGTGTGGTGTTCCGCCTCTCCCTCTTCCTCTCTTTCTCGGTGCATGTTTGTGGCATCGTGCTGCAATTCCGCCATCTGTCCTAGCTGAGAATCAGGTGCTGAATGCTTTGTGACTTGGCTTCCAGCTAATTCCTTGTTCCTTATCCTCATTCCCTCTCTGAGGCTAGTTTATGCCTCAACGAGCCCAATTGAAATTACAAGGACACTGGCACTAAGCTGCACAGGTCCAATTTGCAGCCTGACACTTCTAATGTTATTACTGAACCAAAACTACAATCTTTTCTATTCCATTTTCTTCTCTTTCCTTGAGAAACGAGACAACCAATTAAGGCACGCGTAATTAATGTAAGGTGGTGCTAATTGAGGACCCAAACAGCTGTTCTGCTAATGAAGAATGAGCACAATAATATCAGTATTAAGCTGAAATCGTAAAAGTGCTTGCTTGATGCCAAATATACAGTATTTTTCCTTTTGTGTCCTTTAGCCAATCCTACACGGGACACTTTCAGTGTTATTGCAGCACAACATCATTAATAATGCACCGACTGGGAGAACCATGTGGGCCACAGAACAACATCTATTTTCACGTCAAAGCAAATACACTGATTTGTCTTTTATTTACAGCAGAAATGGCAAACCGAGAAGCCATTATAAGCCTCCATCGTTTTGTTTGCATACTGCAGCGGCTCTCGCAGGGATATGCGAGATGATAAATAACCCAAACTAAAACCCTCCGCAGATGAAACGCACAGAGAATACAGATATTAACAACAATATGGAGACTGTCTTGTCTTTTTACAAGCATATCTTCATTGCAGATCCATTCTCGCAGTGAATCACACCCCCACAGAACGCTGCTCAGTTAGTTACTGCCACCTACATATTAGACCCTGCTGGAGTTTATGGCTCCTGCAGCCGGTTGTCGTGTTGCACAGCAGCTCAGCTGTTCAATGCACTCTGTAATGAGTGATACCCCACCTCTCTGCACTGATCTATTGTTATATGTGACATCACTCGGCCCACTCCCATTCCCCCCAGATCCAATTTCCTTCCTATGTAACCCCAGGGTATCTGACAGTCGTGCAAGCAACTCCCATAGTCCTGTGCAAATCATTCCGCCCCCTCAGTTGTGCCATTGACTTTGGCGTTAATGAGTAAATGCCTGCACATTGCATCAGGTGCTGTGGACATTATCCAGGAGAAATAGTCATTTGGAGAAAATGGAGAAAAGATGGAAAGGGATATGAGGGAGAAATGAAACAACACACCAAAGATAGCTTTTCTAAGCACAGGTCATACACACGTGTACAATTGAATATTTTCATGTCTACACACAAACTGAATATTTTGTAAAACTCACTTGAGCACACAAGAAGTAGCCTTATCAGCCTTTTTGACTATATATTTTTTTAATGAATACAACCACTACGCACATATATCGCCACATATCCAAGGTCTACATTGATTTAGATACATTAATGGCAAATATATTTATATTAAAAAAGATATTCAGCTTATGAATATCTGATCATTTCGCTTTTTATCAGAGAACTTCAGTTTTTTTTAATCAGGGCTTAAAGCTGTGACACATTAACGAATGGTGACATACTGTATATCCATTAGATTTTTCACGACAATTATACTTACTTTATCTCTGTTTCTCTGAAGGCAGCATATCTCTAATCCTATATTAAAAAGAGTGAGGTTTATTAGATCTGTATTGAAGAAGATTGAATATGCAGGGGAATTCATGAAGCAAAAACTTTTGCATTTGCCAGAAATAAAGAAAGTATTATCCAAAAGATGGCAATGCGTGAGGTGGGAACAAATTGTTTTCTGCACATTTTGAAGTTTTCCAAAAACTGGCAAAAACAAGTTTATGGTGAGCTGCACTCTCTCGATTGTTTTTTGCAAGGGTGTTAAATATAAAAGACAGAATATGTAGTAAAGTAGTTTTTTGCAAGGGTGTTTTTTTAAAGAAATAGTTTGACAATTTGAAAAGTAAAAAAAAAGTACAATACATGTCTTACATTAAAGATCCCATGTCATGCCAACCCAGTCTCACAAAAAAACGTGTAATAACTAGGGCTGTGGCGATACACTAATCTCACGATACGATACACGATATTCAGCTCACAATACGATATATATCACGATATTCAGCCAACGATACGATTCGATATAATTCGATACACTTACATCATTTTCTGAAAGATTTTAAGGGGACAGTGTGATTTTGGTGACATCTTGTGAGTGTTCCATTGACTTGGATTGAATTAATTCAACTGAAAACTGAAAGCATCAATTATACAATATATGGCTCTGACTAGACAGAGAGTCTACAGCTTGCAAATGCTGGACAAAATGAATCAAAAGATGTGGTGAGAAAATTAGTTTCATTTATTGAGACAGTGCCAACTGTAGCTTACAAGCCTTTGAAACGTAAGTACATAAAGTGCAGTATCACAATGGACAATGGAGAATTAAAAGGTGCAGCAGGTGGCCTGTTCTGAACAGATTCTTTTACAGCATTTTTAGCTTAACACAGAATATGAGGTAGCCAATAATTCAAGTCACTAAGAACAACATTTAATGTAAAATGTACCTGCCAATAATTCAAGTCCAAAGGAGTAACATTTAAGCCAAAAACACGAAACAGAAAGGCTCCTCTCTACATAACTGAATCATACATCTCTTGGGTATTTGTCTTGGGTTGTGCTCCACCACCATATCGTTCACCACCAAGAACGGCAGCCAGTGGACGGCTTTGGATTCCTGGGTGGAGGATGCTGACCTTCAAATAAATAAACAATAAAAACAAAAACACATTATTTATAGTTAATCACATTCCATAATTCCTACTCAGAGGTTCAGACAACACAGTGTGCTTCACTGGATAACAATGGGTGATACTGACCTTGACTGCTCTCTCCTTCCTTGAATCGCACACCATCATCTACAGTCTCTTCTTCGGATGCCATCCCCTCATCATCAGCGCTACCATTAAATGTTCCTGTGCCCTCTTTGACCACACTCCAAAGTGACAACTAAATGAAATAGGTCAACATGAAATGAAAATCATGAGCTTTCACTGTAATAAATCTTTTAATTAGTGTATTTAAAATCGATGCCTTTAAAACTGTTAACATTATAGTATTTATGCTTTTTAAACAATTTAATATTTATGCATTTTAAACAGTTGACGTCGTAGGATTTGCCTTTTAAACTTTGAACAATGTATTATTTAGGCCTATGCTTACTCTCACCAGGAGATGTTACATAGGATACAAGGCCAAGGGTTAAACCTAGCAGTACCATCATTGCCTTACCTCTGATGGCATTGGCTGATCCTGAGCCTCTGCAATCAGTCCATCATAAACTTCCTGTCTTTGCTTCTCAGTCAGGAAGGGAAGACTTTTGAATCTTGGATCCATTGCTGAACATGCATGGAGAGTTGCCTTGAGGTCAATGTACCTCTTCTGAAGATCCCCAGACATGGCAGCCTTAATCTCTTTTA
>NW_011341657.1:0-3093 GCF_000735185.1 Notothenia coriiceps
AAATTGCAACTGAAGTAATCTATCTACGGGCACTTTTCACATTGAACATGTGCCCTTTTATTAAATAAACTAAACGCCATGTTATTTATCCAATGTATGTGCATGTTTCAGTGTCCACTGCTTTGCATATTCACATTCTCCCTCCGCTCTGTTTCTGAAGGGCTGCTGCTGCTGCTTCTCTCTGCCTCATCCTCTATTGCTGGAGGCAGCTCCACCTCATCTGATCTCTGATATGAAAGCAATCGTGTTATGATCATATTGCGCTATTGGTGTGAGTCTAACATTAAACAAGCAGTCTGCTGTTCATACATTGCTGACGATATATTTTAAGAGGCAATTTGTTGAGTCACTGCCGCTAAATCGCGGTAGCATCAAGTTAGCAAATCCTGCATTAGCCTCACATCAACATAGGTGTAGACAGAACATCCAATTATCCTGAGCTCATTTACTGAATAAACCAACTCACATCTCCTGTCTTTTTTTTCACCCAATTCATTAGACTATTCTTCTGCTGGCGTTTCATTGTTGTTTTCTGTCAAATTCAATACTGTAGTTCAAAACCGCGGTACCTGCTCACCATCTGTGAGCTATTTTTAGAATGCGCACGCTACGTTCGTTGTCGCGTTCGCGCGCGTCCACCTGGGCAGGCTGTGTGTGTCCTTCTCCCGTGGCGATAACGGCTTGCGGTTAAAAAATAATAATGGACGAATTTGAAACGGGGGGGGACACAAACGGGCAGACAGCAGAGCTCAGGGCAATAATGCAGATTTGTTTGGAATTTTTACACTTTGTTGTTCTCCTCCTTTCCTCCGCTCTTGTCTCTGATTGTGAGTGTGTGCATTCGTGTGTGTGGGGGAGCCGAGCCCCGCCCTTCAGAAATAGAGCGGAGGCAGAATGAGAATACGCAAAGCAGTGGACACTGAAACATGCACATTGGATAAATAACATAGGCGTTTAGTTTATTTAATAAAAGAGCACATGGTCAATGTGAAAAGTGACCGTAGATAGATTACTTCAGTTGCAATTTGGTGCTATATATATTTTCTTTTTAAATAAAAAAAAAACACCTTGAATTTCAGACGGGGCGCAGCGCCAAGACAATGGTAGAGGAAACACTGAAGCTTGCCACGCACCTCGCCATTTATCCAGGGCTTTTGATTTGGGAATGTTTGTACAGAAACCTTCGGTAACACGTCATCGATGCCTTTCCCAATGTAGCAGATGTCCGTGTGTGTGTTGATGGTTTCATCCTCAAACATGCTCTACTCCGTAGATGCAGAGCTGAATCTGACTCCTCACTTCATAGTTTTAGTGCCTTTGTTACCGGTCTGTCCCTTTTTTAAGTTTCTGCTTGTAAGCAGGCAGCAGCAGCAGTGGGATGTGGTCTGATTTGCCGAAGGGAGGGCGAGGGAGAGCCTTATATCCATGTCGAAAAGGGGAATAAACATGTTCCAGTATGTTTCCCCCGCGTGTCGGGCAGCTGTTGTGTTGGTAGTACTTCGGCAGGACCTTCTTCACGTTAGCGGTGTTAAAATCCCCGGCCACAACGAACGCCGCCTCTGGCCGAGAAGTCTCGGTCTTGTCGATAATCCCAAACAGCTGATCGAGTGCCGTGTTGTCGGCGAGCGGCGAAATATACACCGCTGTAATCACAACAGATGTCAATTCTCTCGGCAGGGGAAAAGCCCGGCATGTGATCATGAGGTGCTCTAAATGAGCGGAACAGTCCGAAGAAATAATCCTCACATCTGTACACCAGTTATTATTAATCATGACGCACACACCACCTCCTTTTACTTTACAAAAACGATGACAGCTTTAGCAATGGCTGTCGGTTAGCATAAACAATTCACAGGATTATTACCTCTTCAACACGCATGTCACAGTGTAAGAAAGCACATTACTGGAGAGACTAGAGACTGTTGAGCGCATTTTCTGCAACCAGTGTTGCATTAAAACATAATGGAATTAGCAAGCTAACTAGCTAACCAGCAAGGCTCTAAATTAGTAAAATCTCAAAACATTGAAATGCTGTAGCCACACGCTAAAGCCACTAGTTATTAAGCAGATTTTGATCATTAGCCAATCACAGCATAGTCAAAGCTTGCTGTTGAAATATTTTTTTACCGATCTACTGTACTACTAGACTAACTTTCAGTATTTAAGTTGAGTAATTCAAATGCTAATGATTTAGTTTCTAATCTCAACTAATACAACCATTGACAATAAGAAATTGCCATCAAATTGTAGCTAAATTGTAGCTCACATATCATTACAGTTATTTTGTATCTCTGTAACGTGTTATTCCTAAAAGATGAAATCAGAAGTAGTTGCTGCTTTAATGCAATGCAGATTAAAGGGATTCCTCAGTGAAGCTGAGTGAAGAGCTGTGTTGTTGGTGTTTGTGAATAATGGTTCTTAATGTGTCCTCATTTCTCCTTTTTAACCAAGATGTACATTGCACTGATCTCCCTCCACTGTCTGGTCATGGTGGTCTTCCATTTCCTCTACTGCTTTGAAGATGATTGGACAAGTGAGTAATTTAAGAAAAAATCGTAATCCCATTCACTCACTTAACTGGAATTATAAACAGGACACACTTGTGGGATGCTTGTTCTATATCATTTAATTAAAATAATAAAAAAAATTATTTTCTTAAATACTTAAAGGAACCTATATCTTCTTTTCCACTTTTTTTTAAAGGAACATGCATTTACATGTAATGCTAATTAAATTGATAAGACTTACAAACAGAATCATTCATATAAACAAAAAATAACATATAGTCAGTGTTTTACTTTTTTAATGTATGAATGATGTTGTCATTGTTTGATTAATACATTAATATATCCTTACACTTTACAGCACTGTAGGCATATTATGGTATTATTTACTTTGACACTCTCCACAGCTATGAAAAACACAGGTAATATTCTGAGCCATGAATACATTACATTACATTTAGCTGACGCTTTTATCCAAAGCGACTTACAGTAAGTACATTCGACCAGGAAGATACAACCTTGAAGAAAGCAGAATCATATAAGTACATCAGGTTTCATAGAGCCAAAAATGTCAAGTGCTCCTCGACTG
>NW_011341658.1:0-9951 GCF_000735185.1 Notothenia coriiceps
GGGGGGGGTGCAGGTAGTTAGTCCTGTGTGTTATCCAAACCTCACAGCTGCTGCTTTTCAGAGGGGTTGGTTAATCTCTAAATGCTACACAACAAGTTAAGCCAAGGAGCACTGTAACTACACTCTGATAGCAGTATAGTTAAAAGGGTTGAGCTTAAAAGTCATTTGTTTAAAATAATTATAATGGTAAGCGTATGGGGGTGTGTCAAACACACCAGTTCCCCAAATGGCAACTCAAAGCTGGCACTCAACTTTACGATATAAATACATTTATTAACCGCATGGTACCAAATGAGTAACACATCCTCGTCATGAGTGTTCCTCCTTTGTGGTTTAAAGCAACTCTGGACCTCTCAAGTGACTTTACAAGAGCCACGGGCAGATGGCATTAGATGGGCATGCCCCTGCCAAAGGCTGTCCCCAGAAGTGAAACATAATGAGTGCTTCCACCCCAGGATTCTGACTAAATGTTTTTTTGTTCTAGGTCCTTGCTAGAGCCTTCTGCAAAATTGAATGAAAACCGGGTCAGTAGGGTTTTTTTCTGGACAAACAGACCAACTAACCAAACCAAAACACACAACCTCCATGATGGTGGGAATGAAAACAACACAGAATTAACACTTGTTTTGTCATGACGATTGTCTGAAAATAACTATTGTATTTGCAGGAGCTTTAAAATAGAGAATCCCGCAAACCATTACAGTTGACTCGTTAACATTCATTTGAAAACTTCTCCTACTAGGCAACTTGCTCTGGCCGTACAGTGTAAAATATTTTTAACTAATATTAGAATTTAAAGAAAAATGTAGTGTCGCTCAAATTTCAAATTTCTCAGCTGATACCAAACTTAAGAATAGCAATTTGACAGGATTCCGATGAAGGGTATTATCGATTTGGATAACAAAAAAGCCACTTCAAATGTTGTTGTGAGCAGTCAATCCAATGTGTTTGCCATAAACCCAAGCATACACACATATCGACAGTATCTTACCACTCTTTATAAATGTGTCTACCTGACAACTCCAAACACAACACAGCCAGAAACAAGCTATTTTCTTCAAGAGGTCAGTTGGGGAAAACAAAACACGATGCTGAGGGGCATTGAGTGTGTGTGCTTGTGAGAGTGTGTGTATGTGGCTGCTGAGAATGCCGTTAGATGCGCTGTCACATACTGCCTTCAAATCTCGGTGTGTATCTGCGTGACTGACGAACTGGAAAGAGAATCAGTGTGTTTGTGTGTGTGTGTTTGAGTGCATGGAGGTGTATCTGTGTTTTCTGTGAGTGAGTGACAGAGTGGAAACAGAATCAGAGGCCTGGCAGTGAAAGACGAGCCGAGTGGAAGCATCTGGAACAAAGAGAAGGGCCCATCAATCTCCACTGCAACGCCACCGCCCTCGCACAAACACACACTGTACTGAACATAAAACACACAAAGCAATGCACAAAGAGTAAGAAATCGCTCTGGTAAATAATGAGGTTCGATTCTGTTCCATTCACAGATCTACATATGTGACCTGAAAGCATCCTTGCACTTTGGTTACACAGAATGTTCAGCACCTTTAACATTTTCTACCACACGGGTAATTCATGGAAAACTCCTAAGAGACTTTTCTTGTGGGCCAGTTACTGAATGTTGCAAAAATGTATCTTCCTATTGCAGTGCATATAATACAGTTCCACTGATCCCATAACATTAGGAGGAACTCCCCTTCTGTGTTTTCTCCGTAGCTGTGAGGGAGCTGTCCAAGGTCTCAGATCATAACTCACAACTTTGACTTGGTACGGCAAGTGAACCATTTCTTTAGTATGGGTATCCACCATCATAAAGTGTATATCCTGTAGGCTGCTATAGAAAACTTCCCTGGCTCTAACGGAAGTCACCAGCTTAGCACATATGGCACTCAGTTTTGTGTCAATTTAACCACCATTATAAAATAAACATCTGTTAAACTGTTGTAAGAAAACGTCAAATTGCATTAAAGGTCAATTATGACTTACGGTTTTAGGAAACGTTGGTTCATGGAAAGGTTGTATTTCTAAAGTACACATTTGGAGTGGGGGAAGATGGTCAGGTCCGGTGGGAGAGACACAGACGCACATAAATAAACCCTGAAGTTAACATTTCTCATTCGCATGAATAGGCATCATCTTTTGGTTCAATATCAAGTTCTTATAATATTTATATTTCAAAAAATATATTTTAAAAACGCATACAAATGATTTGGATTTTAACCATTGCATTTATAACTTATTTATATTCAACAATGAATAGCCAGTGTTACTGCATTGTGAAATTCTTTCATTCTTATGAAAATGTATTAATACCTGTGGATAGATATGATTCCTGTGCAATATTATTGTTATTAATAATATTCTATAATAATGTGTCTGCCACTACGTTTGTTTGCACTACTAAATACTGTTAATATTTACATTAATGATATCTATGTTTCCTGTAGATATTTCATTGCTCTTTTTACTGCACTGTTAGTGTACAGTTTTATTATTATGCTGCTGTGTTTATTGTATTTTTGTAATTCTGGCACAACAATTTCCTTCGGGATAAATAAAGTCCTCTCTTATCTTATCTTATCTTCCTCCTGCAGGAAATAAACTAAAGATTTATTTGACTTTAAAAGAGGAGACAATCTAAATATAAGCACAGTCTGAGGTGAAAACCGGAACACTTGAGTGGGCCCTGACGTGTAACAAGAGAAAACTCTCAGAGAACACACAGTCCATCTGGTCATCCATCACAGTTGGTGGATGAGCGGGGTCTACACACCTTGACCAGAGCAGTGCATTGTTCTGCTACGCTGATCCCCCCCGCTGTCTGCCGCCTGAGTCATGATTTGCGAGGACACTTCAGAGGTTAAAAAGAGTTGAGACGGACAGAAAGAGCACGATGGACCAATAGAGGAGGAGTACGAGGAAGAGCGCGGAGAGGGAGGAGAAGAAAGGGAGGAAGGCCCTGGAGTGTAACTCAATATAGGAGAAAGTGTCACACTGACAAATGTAACACAGTGTGATCTATTAGTTATACCACAGACTATGTTAAACAGCTGCCCTGTGCTTTGGTAGTGTGACACACACACACACACACACACACACACACACACACACACACACACACACACACACACACACACACACACACACACACACACACACACACACACACACACGATAGGGGGCCATCTCTATCATTGGTTGCCTATGGAGAGAACAGTGAGACAGCTTGTTTGTGACAACAACCGAAGGGAAAGTAATTTAGTCCTGTGGGTTCTCTCTTTCTCTCGCCTCCTCCGCCTCCCTCAGCGTTGAAACAAACAAATATTTGTCCTCATTACTAATTAAACAGCACCAAGAGGAAGTGCACGGAGGGAAATTGACGACATTGTTTGCAGAGAAACACATACCCACACTGCCCTGTATCCTCAAAAACTGCTGTTGTTTTAAAAGAAAAGCAGTTTGTGTGTGTGTGTGTGTGTGTGTGTGTGTGTGTGTGTGTGTGTGTGTGTGTGTGTGTGTGTGTGTGTGTGTGTGTGTGTGTGTGTGTGTGTGTTGTGATTTATGAGTTGTATTGCTCGGTTGCTGTTGTTGCATCCACCTGTAAGCCATTCATAAAGCAAGCAGCTGAATAATGAATGGCTGGTGTCTGGGGCCGGCCGGGTTACGCCATGCCCTGGTGGCTGTTTTAAATGAATAGGAATTAGTGGGCGAGAATGGAGCGCAGGGCCCCTTCTGTGTGTGTGTGTGTTTGTGTAAGTGTGTGTGTGTGTGAGATAGAGATTGTTGTTTATAGGCACAAGGGATAGCCATTTATCAGGCAGCCGCCATGTTGGCAGGAGTGAGGGTGTGAGGGTTGCTAGGTTTGGACTACGAGGATTTAAGGGGACATTTCAGGTAAGCCTAGTTTCCGAAGTTTAAGCCATTAGTTGGTATCAAGAACATTTTATTTACATGCTTTTCTGTGCTGCAATATGATTCGATGTTGTTTACCTATTTAATTGTCTTAATTTAAGGTGCAGACCTTGGGTTTTCCAAACTAGTCTGGTTCTTTTCATTGCAAAAAGGTCAAAATATGTAACGCAGCTCAACCTCCATGTCTCATTTATTGTGTGATTTAGAGTCTTTAGTGAAATTAGTGGTGACAAAAGGTGAGTTCCCGACTTATGTAAAGCATCTGGGAATATGAGAGATGACATACATTAGATGGACTTTTTAACTAAAAGCTTACACAGAGCCTCATCCAAGTGACAAAAATACACAATCTTGTCAACAAAACAACAAAATTATGTCAAATAATTACATTTGTACACAGGCTGACATTCAGCTTTAACTCTGACTTATCTGTACTTCAAATGAGTGTGTAATGAAGAATGATCAACAAGATGTTGTTACTGTGTACTGCATCTTTGTGGATGACATGACTTTTTTGGACCAGTAACATGAAGCGTTAACAATTACTATCTTAATTTAGATGGAGTTAATATAAGTAGGAACAGTCTTGTGAGGATATAAATAGTGCAATGAATCAGTGCTGCCATTAATGACTCTACTTCTCCAATGAGTGACAGCTAATGAGCAATTCATTACTTATTTATGCTCTTCTTCATGCGCAGCATCAACGTTTGTGGGGATATCTCAGGGTTATAGACATTTATTCTATTGGGTTTACTATCTTACTTACTCAGAGCGACAACACACACATATATGCAGATAGACAGCGTACTGGCCTACAGGGAAACACTTGAAGCCACTAATGTCACATTCGCTCTGTGCCTCCTTGCATTGTTCTGGGTTTAACTAGGGAAAGTGTAACGCCAGGCCATTTGTGTCTTCAAATTGGCTCGTTTGTTGCCTCGGCTGTGCTCCCCCGCCATCCAGCCCCCGTGGTGTCGGGGTTCAAATGGACACTGCACTTGAGCCAGGCAAGTGGAACAAAGTTGAGAGCCTGAAATAACAATAATGCTGGGAAAGAGAGGAGTGCTTTGTGTCAGAAGGCTGAAGCTCATGATGGACTATAAAAATGACAAAAAAGTAAATGTTTAACATTCTAAGGGTCTGTGTCCACATAGAGCCCTTTTCTCAGCACCAGCATCTTTCTCCAATTGTCACTAATAAGGAGAGAGCACGTGCCGTCGCATGTTGCTGCCACTAAGAAGCGCAACATTCATTGTCTTTTTCCGAGTGCATCACAGTTTTTGCGCAACTTTTCAGAAATGCGTCTGTTGAAACCGAAGTTTCAAGTCTGTTTTTGGCAGAACAGAACAAAGAATGTGAAGCCCATTTATGTGAGAGGATCAGCCAGGGGAAGCTGGGAGTGCTGTTTTGATAAAATGCTGGGAGGAGGCTCTACCCAGTGCTCTGCCAGGGCCTTTCGGGCAAGAAAAGATGCTATTTGGCAAAGAGCAAAGTTATTATTCTTCACATTTCTTTCCTTAAAACTGGGCCTGTTTCTTTCCTATATGAGGAAGATGGCAACACTGTCATTACAAATGACAAGGAACCGTTTCCACAGCAGTCAATTCTGGATGGTCAAAGTAGGATAAATGCAGGTTAAATCGACAACATTAACAAGTTCCATTGAGAGTCTCAGTAACAGGGCCTGTCATTAGTGAAATACAACTATTCATATATTATGTAATTGAACACACCTGTCATTTTCCTACTATGCCATTTCAACATTTCTGCTGTGAAAAAAGTCTATTGGCATGATATATCTTTGGAGCCTGATGTGTGTGTCCACGCCAGCAGGTGTGAGCGTGTGTGTGTGTGTGTGTGTGTGTGTGTGTGTGTGTGTATGAACCCAAGTTAACAACCACCATCTGCTGCTATCAGCGTTCTTCTGTGGGCAAGTGTGTGTGCATAACATTGGTCCAGTGTAGCAAACAGTCAAATAGCTAGCAGACACTGACCTTTTCTTTTGTCCAGAGGCGCACACACACACACACACACACACACACACACACACACACACACACACACACACACACACACACACACACACACACTTTGTGCATCTAATACACATTAAAATGTCCTCAAACGTGGGCATTATCAAAGCATACAGTAAGTTTCATGTCCACACACACACGCACACACACACAACAGCAGCAAATTAGCAATCTGTTTTCCTCTTCTGCTCCTCCATCCCCCTCTCCACCTCTCCCTGTCTCCCAGCTTGCCATTGGATTTCCTGTCCAATCTATTGTCGCAAGCCGGGGCCAAAAGATACAAGGTGAAGTCAGTTTCAATCTGATGGGCCATTGTTTTGGCTTTGGCTTTCCACACACAGACACAAACATGGTCTCACACACACACACACACACACACACATTTATACTAGCTGATTCTCTGTTTGGCCATCGATCTTAGCTTCGCCCCTGCTGCTTGTCACCATGGTGTGTGTGTGTGTTCGCATGTACACGTGTGTTCAAAATCTGATCTACTTAACACTGCTTAATTAACCAGATACAATTGTTATTTAAAACATGGGTGAAGTTACGCAAAATATCTCAATGAGATCAGGTCAAGGTCATATGTTAGTATCTTTATATTTGACCCAAACATTCAGACTAAATTAGAGGGTTCAAGTTTTTGATCTTACAAGTTAAAGTGTAGCCCATGCACTGAAATATAATGACTTCATTTAATCTATACCTCACAAACATTTTGAATATCCAGATCAGTGTTCTTCATAGGAGTTCATGAGAGGTGCACCCTGGTGGCCCTGGGGTTAAAAGGTTACAATGAACTTCAATATTGAGTCCGACTGGAGACCTTTGATTAATGTCGTTTCTTCCCTGATTTCCTGTCACTCTTTCCTCTCTAAAAACAGGAATAGAGGCTACCCAAAACAAGCCAAATATGCTTTCACTTTGCGTGGAGATCTGACAGTGATAAAAGATTACAAGTACTGCCTGTGATGTTGCATTGTGTCACTGAATGTCTTTGGAAAAACCAAGTTCATGTGAATGTTTACCTGCACCTAAAGTTAATAAGCACTGAAGAAGTAGCTAAAAACACTTTTTAGTGTCAATACCAATATCCTATTTCCCTAAAAAGACATTTAGTTAGGCGTTTTAGAACCACGTCAAGGTTAAGGCAGCATGAAGATCATGCTTTTTATGTCTATATCATCATTATATAAGAGGTAAGTTAACCAAAAGCTCCATTTATTTCTTCATGTATCCACTTAGTCTGAGCAACACCCAATGTCCGATGGTGATTAACTATGCTGGTGGTCAGTGTAATGTTTTTCTCCCCTTGTAAAGCCCTCCAGCGGCGCCCCGGCCCGGTCAATAATTAATGCTAGGGATGCTCTGTGTTTTACGGGAGGCCACGGCCGTGTTTTATCCCTGTAGCACATCATTCTCATTAGACTCCGATTCGATCAAGATTCACTGTGCGCAAATACACAGAGAGAGACACAGTGAGATGCATGGAAGACAGAAGAGGTGGAGAAAGGAAGAATAAAAGACCTGGCCAAACCATCCACCTGAAATAGACTCTGCTCCACTCTCTCTGTCCTGCCTATCTCCATCTCCACCTAACCCATTAGTAAAATAGTCTTCTTTTTCTCGCCAACCCTGTCCTCGTCGCCTTACTGAAATGTATTGCGTGCACATAGGTCTCATTGTGCGTGTGTCTGTGTTTGAGAGAGAGAGAGAGAACACGGTTGTGTGATAAGACATACATATTTAATGAGATGGAATGAGATGTGGGTTAGGGCAAGGTCAGGGGTGACACACACACACGGACACACAACACTGCAAACGTTGACATGTTAACATATACATACTAAGTGAAGACCTACACCCCCACACACACACCACACACACACACACACACACACACACACACACACACACACACACACACACACACACACACACACAGACCCTCGAAGGAGAGTGTGAAGTATGGTCTCATTAGGCAGGCTGTATGGGATTAACAACAGCGGTGACATTTTGTGGCTTGTAAGCGACTAGTCTATAAAAACAGTAAAAGGAGAAAAGGTGTATGTATGTGTGTGAGCCTCTGTGTGTGTCTGAGATATAAATGTTGCTACACGCCCCAATTTTTACTCTCATACTGTGCCGTAAACACCAACACGCACTCTTGTACACCTGGCGACAGACGGAGCCAACATGTTTGATAGGAGAACCTTATTATTTGTCCCCTGGGTATTTTAGCCAGTCTAGTTTTTTCGCTGTAGTCAAAGTGATTATGTGATCCCAATTTTATTACGCAGCTTTGTCCTAATACAAAGCTCCCCCAAAGGATTCTGGGTGAACGCATGTGCCTACCAGACCTCTGCCATGTTCTTACTTTGTTTCGGAAAAGAAAGAGACTTTTTTTCTCTCTTTACCCTGCTTGCTTGCCGCCTACAAACACATGCAAACCCATACGGGCGCACCTACACACTGAGTGAATATTCTACTGCATACACACCTTCTACAATTGACTGTCCTGAGGATGCTGGATGGCAGGAACAGGCTCAGCAGGCAGTGGCTGCCAAATAAGCCAATGCAGAGGAGATATTCTGGTTAATGAGCTGCACAAATACAGTTCTCACCTAGTGTCTGCATTGTGTGTGTGCGTATGTATGTTTGAGGGTAGAAAGAAAGGAGAAACAGGAGAAAAAGTCAATGTGATTCCCATGTCTCTTCTCCTATTTTTCTATGTTTTTATTTTTTGCTTCTCATCTCCTTCTCCTCTGTTCTTTGCTTTTTAAACTCTACTCTCTGTTGATACAAGGGAAGTGGGGGGAATAAGCCTTGAAGCTTCCAAACATATTTAGTGAACCGAATCCCGCCTTAAAAATATTTCAACTGGAATTCAGTTTTGTAGATTGGGCCATGGGTTCTACTGCTTGCGGTAACACTGAACACAACCAATCCTTTGCTAAGACCCTGAAAGGGGCCCTGTTAGACCTACTTTAGGTAATGTTGTTATATTCTAAGATCCCAGCAATTACTTTGTTTAGTTCAAAAGTTGAATAAATTTAAATAAAAGCTAGAGGGTACAGGGTTACCAGGGCAACAAAATTGCATATTTCTTTGTATTACAATTTAGCCCGTACCATCCCATAAATAGGATAAAAGTTGTACTTCACATTAGGGCTGGGCGATATGGTCTCTAAATTATATCGCGATATTTACTGACTATATCGTGATACACCTCTCTGAAGAACCAGCACCTTACCGTGGTAGAGAGGTTTGTGTGCCCTGATGAACCTGGGGGCTGTGTTGTCTGGAACCTTGTGTTCCTGGTAGGGTCTCCCATGGCAAATTGGTCTCAGGCAAGGGGTCAGACTAAGATTGGTTCAGAAGACCTCATGAAAGACGACACACGAAGTGAGGATACCCGGCCCGGAGGAAGCCCGGGGTCCCCTTCTGGAGCCAGGCCCAGAAGGAGGACTCGTCGGCGAGCGTCTGGTGGCCGGGCTTGCCACGGAGCCCGGCCGGGCACAGCCCGAAAAGGCGACGTGGGCAACACCTCCGCTTCTCCGTCCCGCGGGCCCACCACCTACGGGAAACAGCGATGGGGTCGGGTGCGCTGCCAGAGGCCCGCGGGACGGAGAAGCGGAGGTGTTGCCCACGTCGCCTTTTCGGGCTGTGCCNTTTGTATATAGTTTTTGACCAAACCAGTTTGACATCATGCACTGGTTTGTTGACTTAAAAGAAAAGATGCACTTTGATTTAAAATGTCTAAAAAGTCCTTTTATTTATGTTACATAAAAATGTCCAGTGACAGTGACTTTACTTTATTATTTTATTATTGCACTTTCAATATGTTTTGATATGGATAAGGGTTTCTGCGCTTTTTCATTGAGCTCAGTTTTTGCCCATAGAAATAGGCAACAGTATGTATGTAGGGTAGGCCTACATTTATTTTAATATGTATTGAATAAATACTGTTCAACTCAACTTTATGATCTAC
>NW_011341658.1:10812-18399 GCF_000735185.1 Notothenia coriiceps
ATCCGCCCCCCACCCCCCCACCCACTTAAATCATGTCCACATGGATATGAAACTAAATACATTTGCACACATCTTGTGTCCATATCTTTCTGTTTTGGTGGTCATGCCAAGGTGCATGAATGCGCGGGTCATGGTCAAATATCTGGATTAAGAGGTTGCTTTTTCTTTGCACAGCATGAAAGAAATGCGAAATGAATGGGCTGTGATTTGAGTTTTTTAAGCAGACGTTGAGTTCAATAATTTGTACGGCCCTCGAAGGATGTTGTAAAAATTGAAATGGCCCTTGAGAGAAAAAAGGTTCCCCACCCCTGGTCTACGATGACAGTTGACATCAGTCTAGGACCTATCTCCGCCCACCCCCTCACGCATCCGTGTGCGTAGGACGGTCTAGGACCTAGCTAGCTGATTCTCCGCTCAAGAAAAGGCTGAGGTGAGGTAAGGTTTTGTGATGATCCTGTTTGCCGTTAAGTTTTTCATTTGTCCAGCTTTAAGTGTAATTTTATGGATAACATTACTACTTCTTGCTCGTATGGTAATGCATAATTATAATATTTTGAAGTGTTTTTGTTACTACTTGGATAAGTTATGTTGCAGTTGTGTTCTTTTTTTATTATTATCTAGTGCTAGGCAGTTAGCGCTGTGTTGTTAGCTGTCAAAGATAAGATGATGCTTAATAAATATATATAAAAGTATTTTAAATGCATATACAATCGTAGTCACTTCATATCGTATGTTAAATCATTGTTTTAATTTATGGCCTTGGTGCCCTGGCTTTTGGCCTTTGTGCCCTTAAAAAATTGACAACTCAAAAGGCCAAGTGGCCTTGCCCCTAAAATGACGAAATTCCAGGCCTGCTTGTCACTCATCGGTACTTTCAACAACACATTCTATTGTGTTTTCTTTGTCCTTTTTTAAAAGAAAGCATTGCAAAAAAAGAAACAAACAAGAGCAGCTCATGAATAAGTTGAGGAATAATGGCATTATGCAGACATATTTTAACTGCTTCAATGTGAGGAGGAGAAAATGCACATTTTAAACTTCATTGGTGTTTTAATGAGTTTCTAAACAAATCAAATCAGCAAGTCCCACCACCCTTTCTTGTTCCCTAACATAAAACCCCCAGAGACAGAAACTTGAGATAAAGCTTACTTTATCAAAACGTTGTGCATTTTCGCTGTTGACTTTTAACAACACCCCTCCACCACACAGTCTTTCTATTTCTCAAACACACTCAATACAACAACACAACACAAACAATACCAATAAAACGTATATATCTCACTGTCTTCGCTAAAATCTCATCTCTTCAAGTAAGAAACAACTTAAAAAATGCCATTTGCTTTATGCCTCAAAAAATGTTGTGTCAGCAAATTGGTTTGGATGCAATCTTTTGTTTCTCGGATACTATGCGAGTAGGGACGCACAGTAAGTCTTACCTGGCATGTTGAGGAGGCGGGACTTCCTGCAGTGGTACGACAGCTCCTGCTCGCAGTGCTCTGATTGGCTGGAGATTGCTGCTAACTGCTCCTCTTCAGAAGCATAGTCAAAGTGTGATACATGTTGGTTTCTCTCCGGGGACGAATGCACTCTGGTCAGTTCGGTGTTATTGTGCTGGATCACCATCCATGCCATGTCCTCTGGGGGAGAGACGAAAACAGTTGAGACACATAGAGGAAGAGAAAATTCAATAAATACAAAATACATTGACGCTTTCATGGTATAAAAGGCTCAAACATGAAGAGATTAGGTGAATCAAATTGTGTGCATGTGTGTATTTGTGTGTATCTGTGTGTTACCTGTCATGTTACAGTAGATGAGCTGGGGTTTGATTGGTCCACTACCGTCCACGTCTATGTGATAATGTCCTGATGTGTTGCCTCTGTGTTTGTACACTTCACATGAGTGTTCATATCTTGCTGTGATAGAAAATGCAATAAAAGGATATCACAAATATTAACTTTTTTACAATGGGATTTGTGATGAAACATTGCTGCAATCAACTCCTTAAAACAAGGTTTAACACTATTATCAGTCTACATTGCTAGCTTCATCCCATTTGGAGCCACTAAAAACAAAGAATTAGATATTTATTGGCAATTGTTACGGTTAGATGTGGCCAACAATGCTCTGCTTCGAGTGGTTTGGGTGGAGAAAGGAGTTGCAAACAGTGTTGGCATCAGAGAATCGGCAGAGTGGTGAAGAAAGTTTAGCGTCACATTTTTTTATCAGAGTGTGATCTGATGTTGGAAGTCAGTTAGTAGCTGAGTAGATTACGCATCCATAAGCATAAGTTATCTCGACAACTAAAAGCCAACAAGGAACATGTTTGACTTTACAGCGCCTCCTGAACAAACACTGCGACAAAAAAAATGGGTGTGTTCATAAATATAGCATCAAATCCTTCCAATACGAATATTGAGGAAATCATAAAGGTGAATCAATTGTATATTCAGTGAACCTTTAACCTGTGCATCACAGGTGAGAGAATTTCAAAAGTTGTCATGATTTAACCAGATCCCAAAAAATTATAATATTCCACCACAAATGTGATTGCTTGATTTATCATATGTTCTTGGTTGGACTGGCATGGCATGACTTTGTTTAACAAATATTTCAGTTTCCTAACTCAACCGAAGTGGAATTTGTGAGGGGGCAAAACACTTGTGTGCCTACCACCTATTTTCTAACAGTAAAGTTGACTCAACATCCTCAAATGTTGCTGTTAAAAGTATGCAAAGAAATCAGAACAAACTCAACCCTGATGAGAACTGCTAGTTCTTTATTAAAACCAAGTTAGAATATTGTGAATGCTTCTTAGATGTAAATTGCTGGTGGTGAGAGAGAAACCTCACTATGGAGGGAACTTGTTAGCCTTTTCAGACCATGTACATGCAAATAAACCTATATGACACAACAGGAAAGGGAAACCCCAAAAAGCATAATAGGGACCCTTTAAAACTGCATTAAGCAACAATAAAAAGTTGTGTGAAAAAAATTATCCGGCAACAACTGCACTAAATTAGGTGAAATCTGAAATATGGGAATATCTCTGGTTGGATAAGCTTTGCACACACATGCACACTCAGACTAACACACACTCTACAGTGCTGGGGAAAGAAGTCATAGGAGTACATTTTTTAACAGTGGAAGAAAGTTTCCCCATTTTTGCTTTTGTCCATGTCAGTCAGACTTTTCCATAGTCAGTCCCTTGATAATAGAAAGCTTTAGAAAAGGTTTTGAGCCGATTACAGTAATCCAGAGGTGAGCTGTGTGTGTATGTGTGTATGTGTGTACCTGTGGCGGCCCGGAGCTGATCACACCACCAGCGCGTAGAGGATTCAATCAATGCTTGGCGGTGTAATCAAAGACAGAATCTCTTTAATTTCTAATTTGACTCACCTAAAACACTACAGGCATTACGTTGAAATCCATTTATGTCAAAAGAACAATTTGTCTTACGGCTCACTCTCATTTTCTCACAGTCTCCCCCGTCTTCTCTTCCCCTTACACTGTCTTTATCGCTCTCTCTCTCCTCATTCTTTATGGTTTCATCTCTCTTCTCTCCTTTCCATTTCTATCGATTGTTACGAAACCTCGTAAAGGAGTTAAACAATATAGAGGTTTGTTTTGGGCCTAACAAGAAGTATTTCATTCTAATTCAGTTTTATTGAAACAATTGTATTGCTGATTGTGACTCAATATAAGAAGCTCCACAACTCTTTCAAGTGGGAACCCCGAGGGTTTGTTTCCAACAAAATGAAAACATTTAGCAACAAAAAGTCAAGGATGATGCCTAATTTCATGGTTCATTTAATTTGTGTTATTTAAATGAGGTATATTCGGCTAATGCTGCAGAAAAATGTGTTTAGTTGTTTTACCAGACATAGTCATCAGTAAGAGGTAAACACAATTGTTTCAGTAAACAAATATACATTTTTCTATCAGCGGTTTGCATCATTTTTAGATTATCAGAAGAAATCTGCCTTCACACTGAGTATTAAGTTCATTTAATTCCATGAACAAGGTAGACTATTTCACCCCAAACAATAATATATTCAAACTAAACAGTGCATGACATTAAGGATTTTGGGAGATGGCCCTGTGGGCCATCTAAGCTAATTTACAGATGGCCCTGAGCCCAATAGAGATTGGCCTGAAAAATGCGCGCGGACGAAATGGCATGAAGGGTTTGGGGGGCCTCCCCCTAGAAAATTTAGATTTTTGCAGGTCTTAGATGCTGTCTGGTGCATTCTCTAGACCAGGGGAATTATACGATGAACCACCACAATATTATATTGGTACAATTTCAATTTTATTCTTTCATTTCACTTGTTTTGTTTGCTCTTGTTTGCTCGTTGCATGCCCCCTGTACATAGCTATAAGGAAATACTTAAGTTGTTGGTCAAGACACTTTCCATCGATGAAGACAAATGCCTTCCCAGATGTAAAAAAGTAGAAAAACATTACATTTCAGGTTTATAACTGCCTAAAACAAACGCGATTTTTACACTAATATTGCGCCTGTTAAAAAAAATTTAGTAATGGTTATCTTACGTGTAAATTGGTCGAATGAATGCTTCCTCATCCGGAAGCTGACCGAGCCGACCCGAGAAGCAGTCGGACGAGGAGCCGAGCGCATCCGCCGAAGCACACAACATGGGGAACGTCGGAGTTCCCGTTTAGCCCGCAAATCTAAATCTCCTTCGGTCTCAAATAATTCTCCTTTAGCCACAATACCGCTTCCAGTTGCGCACTTATGTGACAGACAAGAAGAGTATGTGACAGACAATAATAGTCAATTATAATGTCCTAACACGTAAATGTGGGTAGAAAGGAGATGGTCCTGTCTGGGTTGATTGTGCGTTGATCTGTGGTAATGCCTCGGGTTTCCCGGTGGCATGTAAAAACAAAGCGGATAAGGCTGCGCCTATACTTTGGTGCGTGGCTCCACTCCGGTTGCCATTAGCAACACTTATTGTTTAGGTGTCTTTTAATAAGCAGGGTAGTCCATTATCATTAAGCTTAGAAACTTAGCCCTGGATCGAGTTCGATTATGGAACCAGTTAAAACGCGAGTGAAAGTCTAAACTGGACGGGAGAGAGAGATCAGCTGCCTTGCCTGACAAGGTCGAAACGGCCAGCCTTCCTGCATAATCACATGCAGCGGTGAGCCGGACCAAACCTCACAACCTTCAGGTTAGAATATACACTCGTACCTTATTTTAATTACCTCTAAAACTACCTAAACCTAGTTATATGAATGTTTAAGTTTTTACTGCGGGGGGTCACTCATTACTGGATCCGCGAGCTGCATGATACCTGGCATGAAATAAGATTGCGTGATCGGGCAATCCAGCCAGGTGAGGCTTTCATTGCCCGAGCTAAATACTAGATGGCCCCGGCCATCGGGCGAGTCCTTAATGTCGAGCCTGATTTAACAGTCCAAATAGTCTCACATTGAATCAATGAATGAAACCCTAAACATATGAAGCTTGTGAAAAAGCAAGGCACATCAGGAAGAAGCTAGAGGATTTTAAATAAAAATAACCTATTTTACAGGGGCTTTCAGAGAAACCTCATACCTCTTAAAATGAAAATATCCAATGGGTGAAAAAAGTTCATACCACTTGCTCCAATCAGGGGTTCGATGTGATGCCATTTAACGAAATTAGGTGAAAATGGTGGCTTTCATCTACAGCGAGGAGCACTTAGTTTTCTTCAGCTGCTCTCAGTGATGAATGTGACACTTTAGTTCTGTATTACATTTGTGTTGCGTTAATAAATGATATATGAAGGTGTTAAAATAAATATTTTTATATGTATTTGTTATACTTAGAGGTACCCGATTAACTATTTTCAATATTTTATAGTTCTCAGTTATGATAAGAAAACATGTCTCTGAAGGTTTGGCTTGAAATAGCCAAACAGATCATGCGTTTGTAGCATACCATAAACCCCTCTGTTTCCAGCCTGTTTCAAAAGTGCTGATTCTGTGTCCTTTAGCTTTAAATGCTAATGAGCTCTGCTGGTCAAGCCGCCTTTCGAGAATCATCATGATGAAGTAATTTCAGACAGGTTTTTATATAGATGGATCAGGACAAAAAAAGAATAAACAAACAAATGGGTACAAAATTGTATTGTGAATACTTTGGAATTGCCTCTTGTCAATTTTATTGATTATATTACTATTATATATTATATTATTATGTATACGAACATTGTTAAAAACTGCCAACCCAGGCCACCCTCACTGTCAAAACACAATAATCGATGATAGTCTTTTAAGGTGATTACACCTAAATTAAAGAATAATTCAGATAATAAAAAAATAAGCTGACCCCTTTTCAAACCTAAAATTAAATACATTTAATTTTCATAAATTGTATTTTACGCCTCAGCCTTTAAAGACCTGCAGATGCCAGGGCTGGATAACTTACAGCAGTGACAGGTGGCTCCTCGGTAGCCACGTTTGAGCAGTTACAGTGGAAGGTGCTCCATGACTGGAGTGCATCCCTCCGTGTTCACAGGATGGGAAGAGCACCCTGCCAGACAGACAGAGACAAAGACAACAGAAGAGGTCTGCGGATAAGTTATCTGAAAAAGTGTTCTCAAAGGACTTTGGTACAATAATCAACAACAGGCAACATACGAGTACACTGCCCAGTCTGATGAGCCAGGTTGCGTGGGGGGATCTAAATGAAAGCAGTCCTAAAACAAAAGTTTCAATCTTTTTAAACAAAACTTCTTATTTTCAATGTCGAGTGGAGGTGGATGTTTCTGAGAAAGCTGACGTTGAAACATGGCCTTTCTTAGTATTGTGTTAACTAACATTGTATCAGCCAGAAGATTAACATTCTCAAACTCCACCAAACCCATCTTCCAGAACAAAGGCTTTTATTATTATTACACTTTTATTAAGAAAAGGAGACATATTTGTTCCTCAGTCCTCCCATCTGCTGAAGAATGCACACCAGCACATATTCGTTGACAGCTTCTGATAAAACGTTTACCCATTTACCAGTACACAAAGTGGAACCATAACGAATTCAGTTTTACAGAATACTCAACATGATTTCCTATACCATGGATTATTAGTTTTGGATTTTTGTTGAAAGTTTGAGAACCATAATCTGTGACCAGGGGCGCCGCAGGGATTTGGGCCACCATGAAAAGATATCAACATTGGCCACCACCACAGACCCAGACCCGGCCCACGCCACAAGCACAATTGTTGTACCACAACCTCCAGAACCCAACCCACTTAATTAGGCTTTAAATAACTCTACCTGTTCAGGCTTGCCTCTATCTTTCCAGTCCAATACTAACCGCAACAAACTTAACTGACACTGAGCTGTGAACATAATACAATGGGCAGTACGTGCAACATTCCTATCAGTAAGAAATGCACTATTTGATATAAGACTAACATTCCTGACAATATATCTCATAGTTCCATCTTTATTGGGTGTAACATGCCTTTTTAATAACATTTTTGAATGGAACATTCATAAATTAAATAAATATAATTAAAAAATACAGTACCTCTCAAATTAAAATAAAGTGAACATTAACACCAATATTTCATTTA
>NW_011341658.1:18444-28387 GCF_000735185.1 Notothenia coriiceps
ATCAAGGGCACATGTAAATAACAAAAAAGTTTAACTTGGGAGGATGAGCATAACCAAAATTATTTAACAATAATTGGTTATCCAAAATATCACAAATATTACCTGGCTGGTAGGTTTTACTACTGACACTAATACAGAAAAGAAAAAAACCTTTGCGAGGTAATGTTTTTACTAATCAGTCCTTAAATCTCAGTCCGAGTTTTAAATCAACTTAGGCCAAATAGTGTGTGGTTGCATTTTCATTACTATGAATTGCACAAAACGTTATGAAGGTATTCTTTAGTGTTTCTAGCAGGCTGTTGTAACATCGCTGATATAAAAAAATAAAGAGGGCAGCAGATGTCCTATTCACCAATTGCGAGGTGCAGGCCGGTGCAAAACATTGCGGTCTTTCCACTTAGTTGAGGCTCACAGCTTTGGACGGATGTTACTTCCGTGTATCTGTGGTGATACAACACCTGACGAGCCTCTGGTAATTCCATGACAGGAGAGCCTCTTGGTAAACTGCGCTTATTATCTCGCCTGTGTGTATCTCCGGAAAAAGGAGTTTGGAGGCATCACTCTGTCAAACTCCAGTTGTCGACGTAATGAACGGTCAAGCTGGATATGCTCACAGGTTCTATGGGACCAAGAATCTGTAGTCGTAGAGAAGTGGGTCACATTTGTAGTGGTTGTCACTTTTTCTCTCACTTCAACGTACAAGGCTGGCAGAGCTTTCTCCCGCAAAATATTTTTACGACCAGGAGTTATGACTTTGGGTCAAGGTGTCTGTCACGAGTTTTTGAACAACCCGGCTTTTTCTTGAGCACCACTCTGACTCGTGGGCCATGTGTTTGGGCAATGTTTGAGTCACTGCAGCCGTGAGTTCTATCATTTTGAACTTTTTTTGTCATACGGGACTGATTTCGAAAAAGAAGAAGCCAGAGTTTCCATTTGATATCCTGGCTGGTTGCTTAGCGTTTGTGTGTAACCAGATATTGACATTCTGAGTTTTAACACACTCATTCATTTTGTAGTGGATGGATGGATTTTTAGATGTTAACAAATTTGAGGGGTACTTATACCTTTGGCGGCAACGGATTTGCTGCCATATTTTACAGATTACCGTATGTATTGGAGGGAACTCATCCTGTAATGGTAACCAAACACGCAAATTGACGGACCCAGTGCTGTTCGTTTTTTAACAAGATTCGTCAGGCCTCGGGCACCTCTATCTTCCATATCGTTCCGGTTTTATTACCATGTTCGTGCTAGGTTTAAACCATTTAACTAGCTAACTTCGCCTCTCCTCAAACAAATGCCTCTACTGTGGTGTTGTGTGCAAGGTTGGGCGGGGCCTGCGTGTGTGCCGGCGTGTGTGACTGTGTCTATGAGGGAGAAAGGAAAGCTCACTTTCGCCGCGGCGGGAAACTGATTTGACAACGTAATACTCGATGTTCACGATGTTGTCATTTACGACATTGCATGTAGTGCAATCCACGATGTATCGTGTAAACTCGATATATCGCCCAGCCCTACTTCACATCATACACTGTATACCTCTGAACAATGTTATTTTCTTTAGTTCTAACTGCACATTCAAAACAAACAAGAAATGCAACAAGTCTTCTGTCATGCATATATTCCATCCAACACACGATATATCAAATCTGATGTGTTAGAGCAGACAGACTGTAATCAAGTTTTTATTAGACTCATCTTGAACAGTGTGACACGCAATGAACCTGCAGGATCACTGTTATCACACAGTGTGTAAGGGCCTTTAGGTGTGGAGAAGGTTAGGCCATTAAAACACTTGATTAAGGTTAGGGGAAAAAATGTGGTTACGGTTGAGGAGAAGGTCAACATTAATTGTTGGACTTGGATGGGAAGCCCTTTACACCCATCCACCATCCGACCTCCACATCAAGACTTTTTGTCCTAATTTAATAAAGGACACACAGCCTCCTACATTGACACTGAGCGTTGCCTTTAGACGTAAATCACGTGCTGTAAATGTTATCGATGTACTGGACTGGTGAGGACAGCTTTTGCAATAAGCATTAGCATTGTATGCGATTGCCATGCTGCCTACTGTAGTCCTCAGAATCTCATAACTATTATTCCGCTAAGCAGAGGAAGAAATACTCTGTCAGCCAGGTGACACTGCTGCAGAGCAGCGGCAGTGTCCTTGTGTGCAGTGCATTCATTACAGAGGTAATGCTTAAAAACAGAGCTGATGGAGTTGCATTCCCTCTACTTCTCCTCTCTGTCATAGTTCCTCTGCACTCTCTCCTTCCATTTCCTCCCTTTCCTACCTACAATTTCATTATTTCTGCTGCTTTTCAGACCACCTCCCTCTCTCCCTCTTCTCCTACCATCTCTCCCTTGTTTCTTTCCCTCTCCACATCTCTCCCTCTGTCACGGCAGCGATGATTATGACTAGTGAGCATAATGCATAGCCATGAATAGGACTGTCCGGCTGATTGTGATGTATAGTTTTTCATTACCGCTCCCCAGCCCCCGTCATTAGGCACAGGGTGGATGGGTGGAGTAGGTGGAAGAGACGGGGTGGGGGGTGAATGGTGGCGATGGTGGAGGGGTATCTATTTATCCACTAATTTGTAAGAAAAAAAACCTCCCCCTCCCTGTGTGGTGGCAATCAGGGGACAAGGTAATCTTCTGCACGTGCACGAGGCCCTGATGAAGAGCTATGTGGTGTCAGGCTATTGTGTGAGAGAGAGAAAGTGAAGTAAAGGAGCAAAAGAGGGAGAGAGTTTGTGCATGTGATATTCACAAAGTATCCATCTTATTGTATATAAAAAAGGGAAAAGCTGCCAAGCTGCTAAGGTAATAACACTTGTATCCAATGCAAATCAACTTGTTTTTCACAACCAAGAGTCCATTTCTTGAGAGAAGTAGTCTACCTTATTCCACAGCAGTGATACAACTTGTTTCAGCTGCCTTGGGGACAAGGGAATTAACATGCATTTGATTGAAATATGAACAAAAAAATAAATTACTTTAAGATCCTTTTGGTTTTGAATTGTCTTAAAACTTTCTGAGAAGAAGAAATTGTCGATTTGTTGTTTACTGTATGTACTTTTTAAATGTTTGAAAATGTGTGAATTAGTAAGCTGTGTTTTTACTGGCATATTTTTCACTTTTGAGAGAGTATGGAAGCATTTCCCTGTTATTTACTGCGTGAGAGTGGGATTCCTCTTACTCTAGGGAAAACACAACAACAATCAAATCATTGTTTTCGTAAGATATAACTGCAGTTAATGTTGAGAATTTATGTTTTTAATTGAGCCTACAGTACATTAAATTACTAGACTCACCTTAAGCATTGTTCTTCTATGAAAAAAAATATATATATATAAACCGATTATGAAATGATAAGAAAAATGCATTTTAAGAAATGGCTGTTTAAATTGGACGCATCTTATATCCAACATGGCTCGGCCCTGTCTCATTGTGTCTAATCATTAATAACCATTTGGTTCAAATGGTAAATGGCAGATATAGAAGGGAAATTAGTGGGCTCTGGCACTTGGCCTCTGACGCGCGCACACACACACACACACACACACACACACACACACACACACACACACACACACGTTAGGGTGCCATGAGGAAAAGATACAATTCACACACACACTTTCTGACTGTCAGGGAGTGGAACGAAGCACATATACTTAGGTGTGGGGGGGGTCATCATGTGCATCTCATCAAAGGTGGGGAAATGGACAGGCTGGGAGAAACGGGCCTAACGAGGGGTGATTCATGTATTTCTCATTAGCTTCTAAATATGTGCACACATACATAAACAAACACACACTGACCAAAAGTGTAATTTATTGGTATGATTGATTTGAAAACATTCCCATTATAATGATTTTTGCACTTATTGTAAGTCACTTTGGACAAAAGCGTCAGCTACATGATATGTAATAATACACTAATGCAGAAACAGCTGTCATCCAAGTTTTAAACATGATACTGTATATAAAGTGTTTCAGTGTAGTTATGTTTAACAAAAAGGAAACAACTGGGAAATTCAAAAACTCCCATTTAAAACAAAAAGGTTCAAAAACAATAGTTCATTATGAGCTGATCAGATTTTGGCCACTTTATGATGTCATAACGATGTTTTGGCTTCTGTAACCATTAGCCAATCACCAACCAAGGTAAGCCCCCCCCCCTTATCACCTGAATCTCCTCCTAGAGCACCATTGTGTTCTTTTTAACCAAATCTCTCTCAGAGGGGCGTGGGGAGTGGCTCCTTATTTTCATCTAAAGTAACAGACAGAGAATCAGCCCTTTGGAAACAGGGCTGAAACAGAGGGGATTATGCAGTCCATGACATTAAGGATTTTTGGGAGATGGCCCTGTGGGCCATCTAAGCTAATTTACAGATTCCCCTGAGCCCAATAGAGATTGCCCTGAAAAATGCGCGCGAACGAAATGGCACGAAGGGTTTGGGGGGCCTCCCCCTAGAACATTTAGATTTTTGCAGGTCTTAGATGCCGTCTGGTGCATTCTCTAGACTGAATTATAAGATGAACCACCACAATATTATATTGTACAATTTCAATTGTATTCTTCATTTCACTTGTTTGTTTGTTTGTTCTTGTTTGTGTTTGCTCGCTTGCATGCCCTGCATAGCTATAAGAAATACTTTAGTTGTTGGTCAAGACACTCATGAATATTAAACATAACAACCTCTGAACATTACATACATACANTATTCTTCATTTCACTTGTTTGTTTGTTTGTTCTTGTTTGTGTTTGCTCGCTTGCATGCCCTGCATAGCTATAAGAAATACTTAAGTTGTTGGTCAAGACACTTTCCATCTGATGAAGGCAAATGCCTTCAGTATGACAGATGAACAGATCGCCACTGGGCTTTCAACTAAAGACACAGCCACGCAAAAACTGCAGCATGTGTACGGCCCCTTTTGGGTACTGACATTTGTGAAGTCCCGGCCCGGAGCGACGTCCTGGTGCTCTGCAGCAGCTCTAAACACCTGTCGGACGAGACATATACCACGTGATGACACGTTAGGCTCGTGTTGTGTTCAAGAACCCTGACCCAGGCGCAGCCAACCCAGAATTTCGGCCAGCAGTCGAGGAAGAAGAAGCGGGCAGCCTGACAGCCTCCTCTTCTTCCCTCGGTGACGGAGCTGGAAGGTTCCCCAGCTCCAGATGTGTTCCCGCTGCCTCGAGAGATGCCTCAACGCCATCCTCAAGTGCACCAAAACACATGTCACAATATTGTTCTGTTTTCTCGGATAAAGCATTTTCCGCTGACGCATCCAGGCCGAGGGCCGAGGGCGCAGCTCAAAAAAATGAAAGAAAAAACAATAAAAACAATAAAACCAATAAACAGCCCGCCATTTGTTCCCCTTTTGAGAGCAGCTACGGCCTCTCTCAAAAGGCGGACAATGAACGGGTCTGTGAAGGCACCGCCTCCACGTGCAGGCGCAGTGCCGGCTGGGGTTGTGAAGGCACCTCCGTCACGCGCATGCGCAGTGTCGGTGGGCACTGTCAAATCGGGGTACCACTGTGTTCAGACACTAGAGGGCCCCATAACACAACAAATAGAGACTCAGAGGGCAAAAGACGTGACTTCTCCGCTGGCTCTAAGGAGCGAACAGTGGAAGATGCTCACAACGTCTGCTTGGGTGTTCAAGACAGTTACACGGGGCTACAGACTCCAATTCGCTGTCACCCCCCCTCGCTTCTCGGGCGTTCTGTATTCACAGGCCCGAGGGGAGTCAGCCCACATTCTAGAAAGAGAGATCCTCTCGCTTCTAGAAAAGAAGGCTATATCTATAATACCCGCCGAGCGGAGTCAGAGCAGCTTTTATTCCAAGTATTTCCTCGTTCCCAAACGGGGAGGGAACAGAATTCGGCCAATACTAAATTTGAGGGCTCTGAACGCGTATCTAAAAAGATACAAATTCAGAATGCTCACTCACACATCTCTGCTGCGTCTCGTGCGACAAAACGACTGGTTTACATCAGTCGACCTGAAAGATGTGTATTTCCATATCCCAGTAGATTAGCCACACAGGAAATATCTGAGGTTCGCATTTCAGGGGGTCTCTTACGAATACAGAGTACTTCCCTTCGGGCTGTCTCTCAGTCCAAGAGTGTTTGTACGACGTACGGAAGCCGCGATAGCCCCGTTGAGACAACAGGGTATTCGCCTGGCAACCTACCTAGACGACTGGCTGCTCCTCGCACAGTCGGAGCAGGAGGCTATTACGCAGACAAATGTCCTCGTAAAGCACCTGCTCAACCTGGGTTTCATAATAAACACAGAAAAGAGCATGTTGTGCCCGGCACAGACTGTACTCTTCCTGGGTTTACACCTGAACTCGGTGCCCTTTACAGCCCGCCTGTCAGCGGAAAGAGTGAAAGCTTTCAGAGCTTGTCTCGCTCATTTCCAGCTGCGCAAACATGTTCTCTTCAGAGATGTATCTCCCACCAAAGGGCCGAGGGAGAGGACCTCATACTTTATTGGACTCGAGGGTTTACACTCCTCTCTTCCGGACCTCCAGTAGTCCGGCAGAAACCCCGAGACAACTCGCCCGATTTCTCTCCACAAAAAGGGCCAGATAAACTACCTTAGACTTGCTCGTCTCACACGTGCACTCCCTCGGCACGTGACCTCGACGAAGTCAGGCAGGAATACACCAGACACTCCGCCCGATTTCTCTCCACAAAAAGGGGCCAGATAAACTAACCTTCAGACTGTGCTCGTCTCACACGATGGCACTCCCTCGGCACGACCTCGACGGAATCGAGGCATCGAAACCACCAGACACCCCCGACTTCTCTCCCACAAAAGGGGCCAGATAAACTTACCTTCTGACTGTACTGCGTCTCACGACGACCGAACACTGTGATTACGGGGGTGGCGAATCGTACGATAAAATCCCATATGTTAGCATTTGGAACAGTGGAACTGGGCCGGGCTGGGACGTAATGATACCCAGAGACTTTGTTAGACTGGTGGAGAAATGGTTGTGGACACCTCGTCCCAATCTCCCGGCTAAAAGTTCCGTTGAGAAAATAGGGGCGTCTTTGATCAAAATTTAGTGGCGACCGTGGTACCACCACCAAATCCTTCATGGACACACACCACGCCTCGAAGGGACGTGAAATTTAGGTAAGCTATAACGGACAAAAAACAACATAAAAAATGATGTAATTACGTGACACGAAGGAGGCGCTACTACGCGCGGAGGACCCCCTGTGTACTCGTTGACGTGAGTTTAGTGAAACACGAAAATTGTCAAATTTTATTAAAAAAAGCTGTAAATTTTTGGCGAAAGACGGGACCTCTTTAGTAAAGATTAGTAATATTGGCAATACCTCCCCGACAGCCTTGTGAAGGGCGGAACGTTTTGTAAATAAGGACCCATTTTATTAGTTAAAACAAGTCGGACGAAAGGCAGTCGGTGGAGACGCCGACACTGGCGTCGGACAGGAGACTCAGAGGGCGAGAGTTCGTCTGAATAAAGACCCATTTTTTTCGGTACACGAGGCGGGTGGACCGTAAGACGTACACACCCCACCTACGGACACTCAGAGACCGATGACCAGGCTGTACGGGCGTAGATACCTCCGTGATAAAGCCTATTAAAAGAAGTGTAAAAGGCGAGTGAAAAAGTACAAAAATAAACATATAACAATTAATAATAATAAATAATACATATATACATATGACACATTATTACAAAAACATTTTTAGTACACTAATAATTTATTTATTCATTTTGTACTTATCATTGGAACTTCCAAGGGTCCCCGCTTTATGTTACGTCCACAGTCTGATAAAAATTTGTTACAAATGGTCCTAAGTCGTGTGGAAGGGACGCGAACATTTTTACCGCCCCCACCCCCCTACGTGGGACCTCCATACGTCTCATAAAATTTGTTGAAAAGGACGGGACAAGTTTGTGATAGGGGACCCACAAATCGGACAGCTAAAACGTCCTGTAGTAAATGGTAGAAGGTCCTTCTCCCAGTTTACAATTTAACTATAGGACGTTTTACTTGTCTGATTTTTGAGAGGAAGGTCTGCAAATTTTTGTGAAAGGAGGCTTGGTAAATTTGTAATAAAGACCCAAATTTCCACGCCACTACTCGGGACCATCATAGTCTGATAAATTTCCCAAGGGTCCTCGTACTATTATAGGAGGTGTCTTCCCCACCACCTCACGGCACTTATTCCGGCTTATACCACGGCTACCCCCTTGCCATTTCGTGGCGTTTTAGGTGGGGGGAAAATCCAAATCGGGTCCCCGTACTCCAAAGACTTCTCACACTTAGTAGACCAAATGCAGCACCCCCTCACAAATTTCAGGCCCTCAGGGCCCTGAGTGCCACACGTTCAATACCTCCCACCGGGTACAGCCCCTCGTGTACGACCTCCAGAACACCAGGTCAGGAAACCCCCAGGACCTCCGCCCGGGGGTGAATACTCACTAAAGGCGGCCAGAAGGACTCCGGACCTACAAACTTATTTGTCTCAGGGTAAAGTCCTGTCGTACGACCTCCAGAGATCAGGCAGGAAGTCGCCGAAGACACTCGGCGTTTCTCTCCCCTTAAATGGCGCAGCAGAGAGGGAGCCTTCACACTTTATTTTCGTTCCTCAGGGGTTAAAGTGGTCCCTCAGTGTACGACGCCTCCAAGAGAGCAGGCTCTCACCTGGCAGGTACACCGGACATTTATCCAGGATCTGTAATCCAGACAGTCGAAACCGACGTGGCGTGGTTGACACGCCAGGCAGAGGGCCCACCCTGGCAGCGTAACCGGACATTATCCAGTGACAGTGAACGCCGCCGATTTGGTAGTGACCCACCGGCCCAGCACCGTGCCCTCCAGCTGGCAGTGTAACCCGGACATTTCATCCAGATTGATTATATCCCCTTCGACGGTTCGCCGACTGGCGTTGTCGTCCGACTATCTAGCCAGGCGGTCGGTCATCTTTAACCGTCCCGTCACGCCGCGCTCGATCAGTGTGCGCTAGCTAGATCCAACCGCGCGACAACCGGGAGTTAGACCGGTCTCAAACCCCATATGTCGCGGGTCCCACCTTGGCGGCATGTCCTCGCCCTGACCTCCTCGTTGTTACACACGCTCGCGCAGGTGGCGATTACCACGCAAAACAGCGCGTAACTTTTCTTTTCGACTGTGTCACTCGTAAAAGAAAAACTACGCTTGTCTAGATGGCGCCGCGCCCGGCATGCGTGGGGTGTCGACCCGGAGTGTTGTTAACCTACATCGTCAGGTCAGACGTATATCTCACCATGCGTGAGACCCTTGTCCGTCCAGACCGGGCTCCAAGGTAGTGGTGGGCGCATGCCACGCGAGCGAGAGTCTCTCTCTCTCTGCAGGCAGTCGAGGTGTTCTAGTCCAAACGCACGGTCGTACACATCTGACCTCTCTCGCGTTGGGGAAAACAGGCAAATATATGGCTATAACACCAGCATCAACAGCGCGAGGAGTGCTCCTTGTACCACAGGAGACTCTTTTCCATTCGTCTTTCGCAAAATTCCGACTCCTTGTGCGCGATTTTCGAGGTTCCATTTACATACACCGCTTGCGACATCCAGAGACGGAGGTCTCTGGGGAGTGGCCCGTGCTGCAAGCATTTATGGAGGGTCGGACAGTCTGCTTACGCCAGACACCACTGGGGTCTAAGGCACTTTCCTGTCAGTGGGATCGCTATGCGGGGGCATGGTCTTTTCAGCCCACGTCGGTCACCGCGTCACCGGTAATGATAGTGTCGGCGATTTGGGTAGTGAGAGCGCCGGCGGTACCCCATTATTGCCGCCCCCCAATCAGATCTCGCCGCGATGGGTCGCGACTTTGAGGGAGTACACATTCTGCAGGGTCAGCATACTGGGTCTTTACCGACTGCGGGGTACTCGGGGTCATTGGC
>NW_011341658.1:28432-30925 GCF_000735185.1 Notothenia coriiceps
TCAGTACTTTTTTTTACATGTAGACCACATTAGACCAGGTCCTGATCAGAAACCACTAGACCTACACTCATCAAATCTGGACTGGATTATCCCAGAGAGTCTAAAGATTCTTTATAACACCGTTTTAGATTTGTGAAACCTTAATTCTATTTGTGAAAATACAAAAAAGGGAGATTTCAGTGCTTTTTTTGCATCCTGACCACATTAGACCAGGTCCTGATCTACAACCACTAGACCTACACTCATCAAATCTGGACTGGATTATCCCAGAGGGTCTAAAGATTCTTTATAACACCGTTTCAGATTTGTGAAACCTTTATTCTATTTGTGAAAATACAAACAAGGGAGATTTTGCAGCTTTTTTAAAATCTAGACCACATTAGACCAGGTCCTGATCTAAAACCACGATACCTTCAACCTCCAGACAGGGAAGATAGAAAAACTAACATCTCTGTTAACCACCTTTGCTTTTTCACTGTCTTCATCCCCACCAACTCATAACGCTGCAGTGCATGACATTAAGGATTTTGGGAGATGGCCCTGTGGGCCATCTAAGCTAATTTACAGATGGCCCTGAGCCCAATAGAGATTGCCCTGAAAAATGCGCGCGGACGAAATGAGCACGAAGGGTTTGGGGGGCCTCCCCCTAGAACATTTAGATTTTTCCAGGTCTTACTGTAGATGCTGTCTGGTGCATTCTCTAGACTGAATTATAAGATGAACCACCACAATATTATATTGTACAATTTCAATTTTATTCTTCATTTCACTTGTTTGTTTGCTCTTGTTTGCTCGTTGCATGCCCTGCATAGCTATAAGAAATACTTAAGTTGTTGGTCAAGACACTTTCCATCTGATGAAGACAAATGCCTTCCCAGATGTAAAAAAGTAGAAAACATTACATTCAGTTATAACTGCCAAAACAAACATTATTTATACTATTATGGCCCCTGTTAAAAATGTTTGTAATGTTATCTACTGTAAGTTGGTCGAACAAATGCCTCCTCATCCGGAAGCTGACCGAGCAGACCCGAGCAGCAGTCGAGAGGAGCTGAGCGAATCCGCGAAGCACACAAAATGGTGACGTCAGAGTTCCCGTTAGCCGGCAAATCTAAATCTCTTCGGTCAAAATGTCCGGTCAAAATAATTTCCCTTTAGCGCAATACCGCTTCAGTTGCGCCACTTATGTGACAGACAAGAAGAGTTTGTGACAGACAAGAGTAGTCAATTCTAATGTCTAACACTTAATGTGGAGAAAGAGATGTCCTGTATGGGTTGATTGTGCGTTGATCTGTTGGTAATGCCTCGGGGTTCCGGTGGGCATGTAAACAAATGCATAATGCTGCGCTATACTTTGTGGCCTCACCCAGTTGCATAGCGACACTTATTGTTTAGGTGTCTTTTAATAAGCAGGTAGTCATATCATTAGCTAGAACTAGCTGGATCTGATCGATATGGACATAAACGCGAGTGAAGTCAAATCTGATGGGAGAGAGAGATCAGCTGCTGCTGACGAGTCGACACGCAGCTCTGCATGATCACATGCAGCGGTGACCGGACAAAACACACGCTTCAGGTTAGAATATCAAACGTAGCTATTTGAATTACCTCTCAAACTAACACTTTCACATAGCATTATCCAGGTTATCAGTCTGATCTCAGTTTTAAACAAAGTGAGGATATGCTGTGTGCATGAAGCATAAGTTAGTGGCTGGTTATTTTCCCCTTAACTCATGATTGATAGGCAGCAGCAGTGAGCTGTTAGCAAATTAACCCTGGGTCCCAATGGGCTTTCAGTTAATGGTGCTGTATGAGTGTATGACCTGTATTTTACAATATGTCTTTACAACTATACATATGTTATATACTGTTTGAGTTTTGAGCTAGCATTATTGCAACAATTTTCATGACCACTGAAGAAGCTGACTGCAATGCTGCTTCAGGATGCCATTACAATGAGTCTTTAGTTTTTGTTTAACTGAGTGTCCCCAAGAGGCAGATTATAACACATTGTGCACTTTTAAGAATAATCTGAGGAGATGTTGGAAACATTGCTATCTGTGCACATTAATTCAACAAAAAAAAGTAAAGAAGTGTTTCTTACAACATATGGACTTTGGATCTATGAGAAAATAAGAATCAAATTGAGCTGATGCTCTCATTTTATAGACGAGTGACCATGATTGCTTCAGTATGTGTATATATGCACATATGTGTATTGTACACATAGATACACAAGTTTTGTTAAAGAATATTTCTTTCTTTCAAGAGAGCAGCATTTTAGAACTAACTAGTGTGTGTGTGTGTGTGTGTGTGTGTGTGTGTGTGTGTGTGTGTGTGTGTGTGTGTGTGTGTGTGTGTGTGTGTGTGTGTGTGTGTGTGTGTCAGCCTTTTCATAACCCGCTTGTTCGAGGTCTAACCTTTCAGCTTGTTGCATAATATCCTCCAGGCTATAACACATGAATGTTTGATGACACATGGCTTAGTACATGA
>NW_011341658.1:30959-49114 GCF_000735185.1 Notothenia coriiceps
TCGGGTCACTCATTACTGGATCCGTGAGCTGCATGATACTGGCATAATAGATTGCCCGATCGGGCCACCAGCAGGTGAGGCTTCATTGCCCGAGCTAAATACTAGATGGCCCCGGGCCATCGGGCAGTCCTTAATGTCGAGCCCTGGATTATGGGATGCTGCAATGATCTGTTTGGTGTTTCAGCCAAACACTTCAGAGACATGTTTAGTATATATCTGAGACCTATAATATATTGATGAAAAACAGTATAATAGGGGACCTTTAAGATAAAAAGACATGAATTGATTTGATCAACTATGACTTCAGCAAACCTTTTGAAAGGTCTGCATTCTGGTATATTTTTCTCTTAACAATTTCTATATAAGTTTATATATGAGTAGCCATATGGGCACTATCTTTTTGTAGTTTGTAAGTCTTTTATTGATTTGTGCTTTCAGTTAATGTTAATTTCACAATTTCTAAATGAATAACATTGGTTGGGGGGTTGATGCTCAACTTATTTCTGGTAGTTATGCCAATCCAGTTAGCATCACATTGTTATTGTATACTGGAGTAATCTCTGACTCTTTTCTATATTCGACCATTGAACTCTTTCCTCTAATTGTTTCCAGACCCTTCCCAAATGCTTCAGATGAATCATCTTTGCCATACTAAGGCTTAACTATTAGCCATGTGCAGCTTTTGAAAAAGAATGTTACTGGAACTCAAGAACAATGAATGTAATCCAGGTTTTTTCTAATCAACCCGTATCATTGTTCTGTCCAAAAAGGTTGCTCGTGTCCTTCCTCCACACAGCTGTGTCCTGGTAAGTGTGTGTCAGTAATCATCAGCTCTAAAACAAGCAAGATAATGTTGTTTTGCGTGTAGGGGAAGTTTGGTAGCGTGATACAGGCAGAGACGGTCACAGCTGTTTGTGATGTCTGGACAAAAACACTGCAGGAGGCACGACAAAGGAAGCACATGAGACACACAAAAACACACACACACACGGACAGAGAAAACTAGCAGGATGTCAACATGTTGTCATTAGTTGGCAACTCACAAGACACCATGAAAACAATATTAGATGTACAGTGTTAGAAGTTATAAACACAGTCTATCTTTCCATGTAGGACCATTTCAGTATATTTACACCATTAGAAACAGTGATGTAGATGAAATGGTTTCCTATGCAGATGTAGGAAAGGATCATATTATTGCTTCCCAGAGTTATTTCCTACTTTGTCCTTTTTATAGAGTTTACTCGGCGGCAGAGATTCAAGGCAAGACAGGATGCAGCAAACTATGAAGTAAGCCATTTCAATGTGTAAGCTACAATGCTTCCACCAGCTTTCTGTTTGCACTGAAGGGAGTTCATACTCTGACCAAGCCATACAACACTATTCCAGAAGTACAGACAAAGGTAGTGGGAGCAGTACATGTGGCATAAGCTAACGTTCTGCTAACAATGAAATATCAACAATCTTTGTCCAGAATGGCAGAATCCACCTTTAAAAAGGAAACAATGGAACAACGACACCTTAGAGACTCTACCTGCTAATGCTGCAAAATAGCATTGAAATATTATACATCTCATGTGTATGAAAAGATTTGATTTGACCTTTTTCTGTTTGTTTGTTTTACTCTGACGTGTAGAGAGAAGCAGCTGAATGAATGGATAAAAGAGACTTGCTGCTTTGCGCATTAGATTGTAAACACTGACCTATGATTAGGATACAATGTGTAATAAAAGACCAGCTTTGCTCTGAAAATGCTGCCCTACACTGTTGGAATGGCCGGGCCGGCGCTCAGGAATCTATTAGCCCGTGTATAAATGGCTTGTTGCATTTACACACCGAGGCTCTGGAGCGCTGCCACTCGCTCTGTAATTAGTGCTGCTTTTCTGCCAAGGAACCGCTGGCTCACCCTGGCCATGCACTCCCTCACACAAACACTCACACTCAACAATTAGTGCCTTTTACCTGATAATGAAATTATGTAAATGTTGGAAGAGTCCAGGAGACGCTTGCTTATTCAATTCGAAACGGGTCCAGCCGCCATTACCATATTTTGAAACATCTGACTTAATTAGAAGGACGAGGAGGGTCCAGGACCCGGGGAGAGGGATGAGAGAGATGAGAGAGACAAAGACTTTTAACGGCATCCACTCGCCTCATAAAGAGGTTATTAAGAGTCGAGGCTGAAGATGGCCACTAATGATGTGTTGGGGAAATTAGGCCGATCAAACATTAAAAGCCGGAGCCCCCTCCTGTGGGCAGAGAAGCGGCCAAATGGGTCAATTAGAGAGGTATTATTTCTCTCTTCCTCTCTCCCTGGCTCCCTCTCTCAAGAAAGGCAAAACAAGTGGAAGCTGATCTGCATAAAGTGTTTATCAAGACAGACATGTCCACTTAGGGGCGGACACGCTGAAATTCCTCACCCAGGCCATGCAAACGAGGGGGAGGGGGAGAAGTTGGGTATAAGCGCATATCTGCATGGGTGTGTGTTGTCTTAATTACCAGGATAATTGTGTTCGTATGTGTTCTTGAATGTGCTTGTGTATTTCCTGGCCTAAAAACACATTATATTGGCATTTTACTGTAAGCACTACTAAGTGTGTTGATATTATGTTGGCATGCAGCAGGATTTGAAGGTAAGGGCAGAGGAAGCAAGAAGAGGGGCTATTAGTGGTCCTCAATCAAGAAGTAATTCAGTATCCACCGCATTATGTCTCGGTCATAAATTAGAATAACCAAATTAACGTGCAAAGCACTTGAAATTGCCTAAAATAAAGTACTGGCATACATCATGAGAGGAGGAGGAGAATAATGTTCTTGGCAGAAAATCTACGCACTATAAATTGTCAGTTTATCCCTTTTCTTCTGTGTTTTTACTTTGCCTCTGAGTAGCATATTTTCAATTAACTGCTGCACCCTAAATGGAGTTCAATGTTGACTTTAAGGAAGGAATAAATCCTGCAACCCGGTGCTTTGTGATGGGTTAAATACACTTCAGCTTTACACTTAACTTCCGTTGCTCTGCATATCCTGGCTACTTTCCTCTCTTGTGTTTGAGAGTGTAGAGGATGAGGGAGGCATGCAGTGGAGAAGGCAGGAAAAAAAGCATCCCAGGAAGGAACTGTAATTCTTGCGAAGGGTTTGAAATAAATTAGCTCTTAGCCGTTCGGGGTTAGGCTAACACATTAGAATTATCCATCTGCTTGCTCTAAATCACCTGAGTCCGCTCAGCGCAAAGGGCAGGCTGCTCATCTCTCAACTCGAAGGACAGATTACATTTCTGAGCAATATACCTTTATTTCCCCCATTTAATCCTCAGCGCAGGGCCGAGCAGTGCGCAGCTAGAGGTAATAAGACACAGAATCATGCATGTGCACAATTAAACATGGAGAAACACATACAGTAGCATGCAGAAATGATTGAAATGCATGCACTGCACACATGATAATACAACGGCTTGTATACACACAGGAATACACCCGCACACCACCATAAGGTGTCATTTTTAATCAGCTGATAACGTCTTTGTGTTTACCCACTGCTTTGTGTAACAGAAAGGTGTCAAAACAGGGTTACCGCATCTGAAACACTTAGCAAAAACCAACTAGACACCACACACACACACACACACACACACACACACACACACACACACGTCACTCTTTCTCTCCAAGTACCTAGTGTCTTGCCGTCTCTCCCCGTGCATCAGTAATCAACCTTGATGCTCACTGCTGTTGTGGCCATTGATTTTTCTGTTCCACATGTGGGTGAAAATGGCACTTTAAGTTACCCTGAGTGTTAAATTAATAATGAAACCGCAAGAGTGCCCTCTCCTGACTTTCAATTAACACCATCAGGATTAGAGGGGATGGATGGAGGTAAGGCAGATAGAGAGAAAGGAGGGAGAAAGATGGGAGAGAGAGAGGACTATCCATGACACCCGCTCTCAAGGTTTGGGTTTCGATCGCTTTGGCATCCTCTCATTGTGTTGGAGTTGAAAACAGGAGTAACCCTCTAAGGCACATGGGTGAAGTTTTGAAGAAAGTGTTCAACACCTTTTGGAGAATACATTCAGAAACAAACACAGGGACAGGGAATTTGGAGATTGGAAGACTTTGGGGAAACAGTCACCATTTCCCAGAATAGACAGTTTTCACTTTGAGCAAACTTGCTACGTTTTTAAGAACCAAAGCCAGGAATCCCCCTGGCTTCTCTTGTCAGGCTGTCCTGTCAAAGAGACACGTGTCTACAGGAAGCCAGCGAACACACAGATAAACAACACGCCAAGTCAGAGGACACAGGTGTCTACTGGCAGCTTGCCTACTTCACACAAACACACACATACAAACGCACACTGCCAGTTCATTCTGACCCTGCTTTCCCATCTCTCCGCCAAGGGAAACACCTGCCTGGTAAAGCTCTATGTTAGGAAAGGAGGACCATGCAGGAGCCCATTGAGCCAATATTTTAGTGCCAGTGTGTGTTAGTGTGCTGCTGAGTGTGTGTACCATGTGTGTAACTATGTGTGTGTCCGTCCGTCTGTATGGTGGTGTAGGGATGACGGTTTTTGGTGGGCAGAAGTGGAAGATAAAAATAATGTACTGCTAGTGGAGTGAACCAAAGGTTTTAAAATGCTAGGTCATTTATTGGTTTTGCGACTCATTGCTGAACCACTATTTTGGCAAAAAACTAATACCATTGATATCAGGGGGCTAGTCACGCACTGAGACGGATAGCCATCCCAGCCAATCAGCAAGTATCCATGCCAAACTGGGGATCAGCCAATCAAGGCTACTGTACATAACACCGTTTGTTTGTTTGTTTGTTTGTTTGTAAGACTGATCTCACATCATTTCACTTTACATTGTGAACACAGCCTGAACTCCACCCATAATGAAGTCACTACTTTATTTCTGTCAGGATCGGAGCTTGTTGTGCGCAGGGTCTCCCTCCCACTGGGTCAAAATGTAATCTCTCACGGTTTACTGACATTGTTTATGATTAGGTTGCAAAATACAAGGATGAGTCACCTTGCTCATCCAGGGTGCTGTAATGCCAGAGGGAAACAAAAGGGCAATATAGAACTGACCCGTATAAGCACAAAGAAAAGCATTTTCTATTATTAGCTTCTCATTGTGATGATTTCTTTCCTGTTTTATTCCTGGGAAATGAAAACCACTGGGTTTTGGAAAGCTGCTTGTAAAAAATGATTCCGAGATGTCTCTGGGAAATTGTGACTTTTAGTCTACACTATTTTCGGATATTTCATAGATCTTAAAATAAATCTTTATCTATCTCTATCTATGAAAATGATTTACCATTTCATACGTCAAAAATCTTAATAAAATTGTATGTAGTATGATTATCAAAAGAAAAAGGTTTATTTAACTATATTTAAAATCTTTGTAGTGCTGTACCTCGCAAGACACAAAAGCTTTGTGTTTTGGTTTGCATTTCAGATGTATTAGCTTTATTAGTCACTTTAAACAGTTTAGTCTATCAAGGTGATGGCAGGAAAACTGCTCCACAAGTGTCAACACACGTCATGTATTCAGGTGCTTCCTGTATTTCTTTTATTTTGGAAGTTTACCTGAGTATTATAGTGTTTTCAGGAAGTGCTGTGTTGGGATGACTCACTGTGATACTGCAGCTGTCGGAACAGACACACTGGAGCATGGTTTTACACACACACACACACACACACACACACACACACACACACACACACACACACACACACACACACACACACACACACACACACACACACACACACACACACGTTGGGACTCTGCTTTCACAACAGAGTGGGGTCTCTGTCTCCTTTACACACACAACCACACAAACAGTGCCAACTGCTGTTATCTTTCTCTTGATGTACTCCCATGCCCAGTGTGTTCAGATCATCCTGGCTAATAACTTCCTGTTTCCTGTTTCTGACTCGGCTTCTTCCTGCTCACTGAACCTCGTGGCTTCAGACACAAAAAAACACAATTGATATGTCACGCTCGATCCAACAATACACCCGGGCCCTTTCCCTCTTCATATCCGCACAGAACGCACACATCCTCATGTTGTTGTAATTGAATTATAGACAGACAAAGATCCTGAAAGTCCATTAAACTGAGGATCTCATTGCTAATGGCCAGAAGCTAAGTGATGTTGTAGCTTGAAATCTTACAGTAAATCAATTATATTTTAGATATTGTGAAAGAAACAAGGACGCTTTTTAGTAAATCACACCTCAACTTCCATTTGACTCTTCACAAAACTGCCCAAGGAAACGTCCATCAAATGACATAACATGTAAACACATTATCTACTGTATCGTACTACTCTTCAATTCTAGATTTACGTTTCTGGTACATATTTGTTTGATCCCAACCAAACAGTGAATCATCATTGTTCTCCTGTTGTCATCTAGCTGCTTGATGCTGACAAAGACAAACCCAGAGCTCCACAGGATGTTTACGACACCTGTATCCTTCGCCTCGCCCATCAGCCGCTCTCTCCACTCGACTCCCTGCCACCTCAGCTTCCATCTCTTCGTCCCCTCACATTCTCCCTCAATTTCACTCCCCTTCTCTTGTCAATGGCCCATCCTCTTCCTCGATTCCTCCCTTTTTCCACCCACTGCTTGCCCTATTTTCCCAGCCCTGTTCGACCGTTATTCAGCTTGTTAACAGCTCACTACAGTCATAGGAAATAGCATGACGGTGAGCTAACGTCAGCTTCCTGTTTGACCAATTCAAACAATGTTTTGACGCTTGGTCAAGGTGAAACCCGTAAACAGGGGCAGACAGAGCGGAACACGAACATCAGGGTTAACTGGAGGTTGCGCTGTGCATTACAGAGGCTAAAAAGCACATCCCCTGTATTCATTGCAGACAGTAACGCGGGTTAGGTTGACGGCATTGAACTCCTATCATATCCTCACCCTGTTCCTGTGTTAGCCAATAAAGTACACGTCATTAAGCATTTTATAATGGAGGGATTTTTTGGCAACAAAAAAGTGAAAGAGTTGTCTTATTTTGCAGTGCCCTCATTAGAAACAAATGTCTCACCAGTCAATGATAGTAGACATTTAATGACACAAAATAAAAGTGTGATTCAAGGTTTTAGTTACCGTTACTATCATCAGTGAGGTGGGAAGCATTGTGTTCCCTACATGTCCTCATGTGTGTCAGTGCGCTCCCACTGTGGCTGAGCTGGCTGCTCTCACACATCATTCACTAATGAGTGAGTGACATCTGCTGGGGGCCCGTGTGACAGAGCGCTGTCAACCTGCCTGACACTGAGACAACTCGTCTATTCATACGTCCGTCCATCTTGTCTCTGCACGTCCTACAGCCGCAGCACGTCTCTCAGTTACATCAGAAAATGATTCCTCTAAAGGACTTAAAATATTATTTAACACTAGTTCATTATCATTTTAGTAATAATTTAAAATGACATGAAAAAAATTGCCTGGAATATTAAAAATTCCTCAAATGCTAATTGTGTTTAATTGGTTGGGCTGTAGGGCATTCAAATAGCTCATTACTGACAGCAGGTGTGAGCTATCTCCTTCACCCATCTCACTCATAAAGTCACAATGCTTCTGCTTGCATCAGCACTCACCATCATAACAATTTGTGAGCAGTGGATTATGAGCTTCTTCACAACAGTAAGACTCCAACGTGTCTCCTGGCATCTAATATGTTCACTTTCTCCTCCTTTCACACTGATTGAAGGACGACGCCAAGTTGTTACTGTCAAATGGTACAAACTTTCACCAGTTTATCACAACATCCTGTGCTTTTTGAAGATACATGGTGTCTGAAGGACATTATCATTATCTTCACCTCCCAGCCACATCTTTCTGGTCAATGTAGTCAGCTCTGAGTAAACGACTGACACTGTGTAACTTATCTAAAACGTACTAGTAGAGATGTCCCGATCCGATCACGTGATCGGGGATCGGAGCCGATCACGTGATTTTCAAAAGATCGGAATCAGGAGAAAAAAATACGGGGANTTTTTTTTTTTTTTTTTTTTTTTTTTAAATACTTTTTTTTAATTTTGTATTCAATGTTACAAAACAAAAATGACCATGTTCAAGTCTTAAAGTCATCCTGAGGCCTTAGTTTTGGTTTCAAATTACACAACATCATGTATGTGTTGCTTCTTTGGGGCTTGTTTTCATAGACCTGGTTGCTTATTTCTCTCAAATCTGGCAACAGAGTGGGCAGGGCGCAGTGTCTAATTGTAGCAGTAAGCTAACGAGTACTGAAAGCTTTTTTTTGTTTTGATCCAATGCTGCTGTGAAAAAAAGAAGCTATATCCACGTTGGATAGAATATCCAATTTAAATAAAAAAATGACCTTAAGGGACAACTTGAATGCTTTTTTTCTTTTTTTTTCTCAATGCATTGCATAAAGATCGGATCGGGAAAAATCGGTATCGGCAAATTGTCAAAATCAAATGATCGGATCGGGAGCAAAAAAAGGTGATCGGGACATCCCTACGTACTAGTAGTTGCTCTAAAGCACCTAAACTGGATCAAGACTGTTTTGCATTAAAGAACACAAAATTCAAGATAAAAAATGTTTAATTTTCTTTTTGTGGGCAACAATTGTCATTCTGTGGTCACATTGAAATCAGTGATTTTGAAGGCGAGTGATGTTATGTTATGCCGCTGCAACACCACAGCTATTATTTAAGCAAACCCCTGCCCTGCTTAGGTGTCCTTGAGCAAGACACTGAATCCTCACGCTCTATACAGTAGCTGCCGCTCTCTAGCTGACCCTGACCTCTGACCTCTGGACTCCCAAGAGATACGTTGACAATTTCTCCACAGGGATCAGTTATAAATCACAACATTATGAATTTCCTTGCTCACCACTCATTACTGTGATTGACACCTATAAAGCACACTCACTGGATTCATCTAAATCATCCGTTACATCTAAGACCACACAATTCACTAACATGAGACAGCGTTATGCAATATCGGCTGCCACTAATCTCATTCCATATTGAAGTTTTCACACCTCACTTGGCAGTGCTAAACGCTGCTCTGTATCATGATGGAGGGCAGTGAGGGGAATGAGAGGTGGAAAGACGGTGGAGGAGAGAGAGAGGACAGAGCATTTGAGAAGAGAGTCTTAGGTAAAGGACAAAAGAGTGGAGGTGAGGAAAGTTAGGAGGGAGAGAAAGAAAGAAAACTAAAAGGTTCAAAAGGGAAGGCTTTTGTTTTTACTGTTGAGCTGATCCTGATCCTACTGGGAAAAGATTGTGCCAACATTTTGGACCTTAAAAATTAACACATTTCAAACACAACAAAAAAAGGGAAGTCATTCATCCATTTAGTCTGCTTTTCTTTTATAATTGTGAACAAGATACAGAGCAGGTCTTTTTATAGTGTATGATCATTTACTTTGTAATGTAGTGCTCAACCAGACAAACTTGGTGAGACTGTTTCAAATGGACCTAGACCTAGTTTGCAATTTGATGCTGTTTTTGTTTTACTTACAGCAGAAATGTGCACCAATATATATAAGTTTATTGCAGATTTTCCAAAACAAAATTTGACAAATGGCACATGAAAATGTGTCAACACACAATAGTGTAATTTAAAGTGAATTATATCTTTGATTTAAAGATGAAGAGGATTCACTTTCACTGTGATGGGTAGTCTCAAGCAACTTTCAATTTGTTTACTATAGTTTCATACCCATTTGAAATGAAGGGAAAGGAGAAATGGCTAGAAAATCCAAATAATCTATCGTATGCTACAGAATATGTTCAATAATAATGTAAGCTGTGTGATTGTGAAGTTAACTGCATGAGAATATAAAGGTGTCATTTAGATTCCATTGGTCGTGAAAATCCACTCAGCACATCAACGCCACGTTAACTTTTGGCTAGTTGGAAAAAAACAAAATTGCTGTTTATGTGCAACTGCTCAAAAGTTAGCCCAAGAGGAATAAATTCCTAAAATGCAAAACAGGGGAGAGACTGGCAAAGAAAATGAGGAGGCTGGAGGTGAGGTGATTGGGGAGGGCTTGTTTTTGCTTCCCTGGTCCTCCCTCCTGACATACACGCTGAACACAAATATCATTCATTAACAGTAATGTGCCATCTTAACGCTGATGGATTGGGCACAGGCCCACAGCCTCACACACACTCACTCACACACGGCTATAAAACACACAGAGACAATTTAAAGACGGACCTGCTGGGAAGCTGGGACGCCGACTATCAGTCTCAAACACACGCACGCAGATACGCGCATGCAAAAAGGCAGCAACACAGTCTCACACACACAGAAGCCTGGAGCTCAGGTGTCAGGCTAGCACACTGCAAATGAAGACATTTCCTACAGCTGGCAACCTTTGATGGCTCTATGATTCCTCTGCCGCTCACTAGCACTCCTCAGAGGGAATAAAGAGATGTGAGGAGGAGAGCAGAAAGAGTGACCAACATAAATACAGAGAAACGGAGACATGGAGAGCCAAGAAAGCAGCAATGAAACGTCCAGAGGTGTCTTTGTTTTAAATGTACTATCTTGGTGTTTTTACATGTAATAGTTGCATTGTTTTAAAAGCATTATCTCGCGTGTCAGTTTGAGAAAAGACTGGGGTTTTAATATAGAAAAAAGTGGTTTAGATTGCACAAAGGAAATGTGCTATGTTGGACTTTAAAAACGGACTGTGACAAATGCAAATGCTGAGCTGACTTTTCTCATATTTTAAGCACGTTGTGGTGTGTTCTTTAAACTGTGAACATTTTCCATACATTTGATTTGTTTAAGTTATCATACATTGCCCTGCTAACAATAATGTAATATATTGAATTGAACATCTGTACCATGATGCATATCGTAGCCCCATTTTTTCCAATTCACAGACCAAATACTTCCTGGCCAGATTAAACTACTAAAAATCAGGCAAAAGACAGGAAGAGTGCATTTTACCTACTCGCTTAAATCTTAATGACATTTTTCAATTTTGAAACTGTTTTTTGTGCTGTTGTAAATGCCAGAATATTAATATTAAAATCACATTGTCTTACCAATTACAAAAATACTATCACACAAAACCATGCACAACAGTATGTTGTCTTGAAAAAACTCAAAACCATGTAGTATGAATATTTGTGTCAATAGGTTTCACACGTTAATAGGTTCTGTTTGCATTCACAGTATACAACAAATACGGAAGAAAGTGTCATAGGAGACGCATATAAAAAATATATGAAGTCCACATTTGAATGTTTGGATTAGACAATAAAAGTATTGTATTATTGTCTTAAGTGTGATGGAGATGGTATTACTACAAGTAATATTGTTTTTATCACAGGAGGAAATTAAGAGGCATGTTCAAATAGAAGAAAAATGCATATATCATTCAGATACATGACTTTACACATGTCTCTTATTTCAAAAAGCAGCAAAAGACTATAGCAAACAACCCAGCACTTGGTTAGCAAGACAGAAAGCCACCCCCAAAAGCAACAGAACTCTTCACATTCTGCAACCTACCATTAAAAAGACACTTTATTTTCCGGGAAAACGTATCATTAAATTGTAGGTAACTACATTGGAGAATTCTTATTTTGGGAACAGGCCCTGCATGTTGCTTAATGTTTGTACGCAGTGTAAACCCTAAGCAATACACCTATGTCTGCTATGCTAGAAGAGAGGAAGAGGAGTGTTGTGTTGTGTTTATTCACTTACCGTGTCTTTGAAGTCCATAGCATGGTCCATAGTCCTTCATGGTGTCAAGTCTTTCAGGAACCACGTCATGTCATTTCCCACGTCATTTCTGCACTCGTGTAGTCTCAATGTCCAACTCTCCGCTGTCCTCATGTGTCCTCACGTCGTCCCCTATGGTCGTCCCTCGTAGTTAGCATATTTTGCTAAGTAAAGTTCCACCTTTCATTAGTCTAGTAAAAACCGGTAAAAACATATAATTATTAACTCTGGGAAACGTGCTAGCTGTTTCCCGGCTGTTTTAGTGGAAACACGTTTCTTACTTCGGTTTAATTGTTGGTAAAACAAGTCCTTTCACCAAGATTGACAGCTAGACATTTACAATTCCACAGCTGCGTAAAATATCTAATTATGGGCAGCCTACTTCACCTGCATTGTTACAGTAAACTGCACGTGAGTACATCGGTAGCAGTGCAATCCCGCCGCTCACCACTCAAAGCGGGAGCGCTGTTTCACCAGGTTCATTTAAAGAAATGAAGAAGACAAAGGCACATTTTTTGGACTTTAGTAGCTGGTTTAATCATAGATATATAGATATATATATTGTTTATATCTATGGGTTTAACCATGGATGTATAACAACCCAGTGTCATGGCATTTCGTCTTCACCAACACGATTTTTAATCTATTGATTCGTGTTCACCAACACGATTTTCCCCTTTTTTTCGTATCAAAGCCACAATTATTGCTTTTATTTTAAATCGTATAATTTCTGACTTTTGTTGCCGTCTGTGAGGAAAATAAATGGGGCTGAGAGCCTCAGGATACTGAAATCTGTATTTTTTAAATCTTTTTTCGCTTCTAATTTGTTATTCTTTTCAAAATAACACACTGTTATTTACTCAACAATAACACATAATTATCCTATTTTTTGACGTCCGTCAGGAACTGAATTTCAAAATAAAAATAACCGGAAATGAATTTAATTTTAATTTAATTTAATTCAGAAGGAGTTTCTATTTTAATAGCAAGAACTTATTTAGCAATACTTCTTGCTTGCCGTGTCTGAAACCAAACAAATATTGAAGCCTCCTGTCAACCATGGCCCTTATTGAAAGTATTAAATTCCCTTGTTTTAGCATTGTATATATTTTGGATTTGAACCCTGTTCAAACCCTTTTGTTATTATTATCTTACAGTACACTTTTACTTGCCCCCTTCCCACTTGGTATTGCAACTGCACACAAATGTTCCTCAGGATAAATAAAGGTCTATAATAGATACAAAGCTGTATTGCCAATGCAAAGGATCTGCAATCATACAACTGTTTTGAGTCATAATCCAATTACGTTTACTTTGGCAAGTCGTACACGTAGGACCCTCTCCGTAAATGCAATGTAAGATCTCTCCAAGAAATATAAACCGGTAATGCTGTTAATGGCAATTTTTTTAGCAATAATATTACGTATTACGGCCATTAAAACCCTTTAAAACGCTTGGTAATTAGCAACTTGACAATGACATATTGCTACGTATATACTTGAAATATTGTATGCTATATAGTCTGTAAATTATCTGTCTTATCAGTCTTGAGTAAAAGCAAAATAAATAAAGTAATGAATAAATAAATTACCATTTGCCTAGCTTGGCCAGGGATATGCTAATATGGTTACTGGTCAGTTATTCCACTTTTCCTAATACATTTTCTCAATTTGATCCCTGGTCCAACATCCAATCACCTGCTAGCTATTCAGATGATAATATTAAGAGATGAGAGAGAGAGAGAGAAAGAGAGAGGAAGGGAGAGAGAGATTCAAATGATGATATTAGAGGAGAGGGATGCTTAGAGAGATGGCTGCTGTCACCGTTATGCGTCTACGACACCTCAATGTGCAATAGTCATTTGTGCGCGTGGTCGCATGTGTGTGTGTGTGGTAATATGAGAATTGATGCTAAGGGCTGACCTCCTCTGCCCCTCTCATTTCCATTCAGCCATTTTACTTCTTTTCAGAGTCGGAGGAGCCATTGTGGCTCAACCAGGGAGCAGTTTGTCCTCATTAGAACTGTTCTGAATGAAACCAGAGAACAAAGCACTGTGGGTATACATTTGAATGCCTTATAACAGCTGAGAAGAGAACAGAGCAAAAGAAAAGGGATTTGTTTAGTCATTTATCATTTGGTTGTTAATTAGTGTTTACGCTTTTTAATACACATGCCATATGCGCAAATGGAAAATTAACAAGGGTTTGATTTACGATGAGAGGATAAAGATGCCAATAAAGAAATCATTTGACTAGTTTCTTTGCGGTTCTTACTTTGTAAAGTACTAAGGATGTGACACAAGCTTCTGTAAATATGTATGGGACCAGTATACCTGATGATATGCGAGCTACAAAGAGCATTATCATACGGAGCAAAATGTCTTGATATATAAGTCCATGCTGCCATGCCGGCGTTATGGTTATGGATTGGGCACATTCCATAAGTGCGGGATCGTGCTGTGAGCGAGGCAGAGATGTATCGGCCATATAAAAACTGAATCTTTGATGTAGTTTATCATTTATTCAGCCAGCTTCTTCATGCCTTTAACATCTACCACCTATGCAGGACCCTATTTTCCAGGCAAAATCATTCAAAAGCCACACTTCCTCTTTGGTATCATTGTGTACCATCTCCCTTTCTCTTATCTCCTTTTTCCATATCAGTTTGTTTTTTATTCATCTTTGTTTTATTCAATACAATTTTACTTCACTTTGTCCATCGAAATCTTTACTGTCCTCACACTCCTTTGTCTCTCTGCCTTTTCCAAGCTGTTTCATGTACAGACAGGTAACAATCAGGCTTTTACTGGAAGCAGTCATGTAGAATGGGGACCGTATCCTCAATACACCTGTCAAAGGTTATTTTACGGTGTTGGAGACAAAAACAAACCCATACACACTCACAGCATAGATTCACAGTTGCACGGTGGAGTGGAGAACGGTCATTGACAAATGGGGACAGATTGATCCAGTGAAACTCCAGTCGGTGTCACATGGAAACATGTGTGAAGTGGAATCAGTGTGTTATATCTTACACAGGCTCCGCCCTCTGGACTCTATGGGTACTACCTCTTAACCATACTATGCGAGCATTCACCTACTGGGATATCTATAAACGTAGCCGGCCCGTCGGGCGGGCCTACCTGAATGTGTGCGCAAGCCCACCGTATATAAGGCGGCCACGCCTCCTGTCATCCTTTTCTCTTCAGCGAGCGAGCAACAACCTTCCAGGGGGGTAGCCTACGAGTACAACAGACTACCGTTTGGCTACTCCCTATCCCCACACACGTTCAGCAAATTCAGGTCACAGCGTTTCAGCCGCTTCGCGACCATGGCATGAGGGTTTTGTAATACGACCTCATAGTCATGGCCAGGTCCAGGGAAGAGGCAAACACAGCCCAATTGATCCAAGTGGATTGTGGTCAATTGGAAGAAGAGCATTCCCATACCTCACCAGCAGGTGGGGTATCTGGGAATTTTCGCAACGGTGACAGCTTTGACCATCATGCAGACTCTGGGTCTCATGGCGGCTGCTCACCTCGTGGTACCGCTGGGGTTACTTACTCGCCTGTAGAGGTGGTTTTCCGGCATTCGTTTAGATCCCAAGAGGCACAAACGACGTCGGGTGACCATCCCCCCCTCAGTGGAGGGAAATCTCCGATACTGGGGGTCCCCAAAGCATCTGCGGAGGGGAACTCCGCTGGGGCAGATTTCCCTCCACTGAGGGGGGGATGGTCACCCGACGTCGTTTGTGCCTNACCTACATGGGGAAAATCTTCCCTTCAATAACAGTAAACAAGACCCTACGAGTAGAAAAACCGGACTCTGGGACTTTTGCTCCGGAGTCCCGAATTGTCCAATTGGTTTCCCGCCAGTCCCCGTTCGCACGCTACCCCAGCTGACACAACCTGCTGGTCCGCGGCAAATATGTAGCGCCCGAGGTGCGTGAGCATGGGTATCTCAGGGTCATCTCCCGCCTCGGACACACTCTATATTGGCCCCCCAATGCATACAGTATGGGGTATCAATATATTCGTGTCCGCCTCGGGAGATGGACCCCGGGACAGAAAGGATACGGCGAGCAACTTCTCGCCACATCCTACTGCCAGCCCTCCGCCTCGGCGGAATATTATGACATATATCACTGAGCTTGTATGCCGCTAGAGAGTCGCGTAATCAACAGTATGTGATGTGTTTCTAAGCAAAGCCATAAATTTAAGTCGATAATAGCAAATTTACTTGTTGAGCTTCAATACACACTAGATCTGGTAAACGTGAGTGTGAGATTGCTATATCTTGTCGATGCATGGTATCTCGGTCATTCTCGCCACGGTAGGTTACTCGAGAGTAGCGATATAGACTCGAACGAATCCAAATCAACAAAAATAAAATAAATAAATAAATAAACTGAAGTATAAATCATAAAACACAATGCACAACCAAGTCAACCAAGTAGTGTATTGAGATAGGTGACCATCGACATGTTTCGGGAAACGTTGTCTCAAAGCAATGATAAACCTGTGAGTTGGATGTAGAAGAGTCAGAATCAATATAGACTTTTTTTTATTTTAAAGTAAATTCAGATTGAACATAGTAAAAAAATGTAAATTATAGTGTCCGTCCAAAAATAAACCCTTACTTACTTATATAAACCACCCTTGAAGGATGGGATCGGAGACTAAAAGCTTTAGGAATCCAAACTATTACATATAATATGTACCCTGTATCAACATTGATGCAAAACAAGTGACATTTGACCTTTTCAGAGCGGTTTAGCAAAAAAAAACCCACGTCTGGGGTAATTTGGGTGGAAATGGGTGTATCTGCCGTTTCTCTTGAACCCATTGGTCGATTTTGATGATTAACATCACTTTTGAACCGTTAGAGCCAATGGAATCGAAGGGGGATTTCCACATACACACACACACGTTACCATTGAGAAGTGGGGGCTATGCACACGCAGTTTGCCCAAAGCGAAAAATCTTACGCTCTGAAATCTGAAAAACTGAAAACTAGTTTTATTGCTAATGGATTATCAGAAAATGATTTCAAAGTGACACAGACACATTGGATTAACCTATGGATTAACCTTCAGCAGCGTTGTTATCGTTTTAATGCCATTGAAGACAACTTTTGATCAGAAAACAACAAAGGTAAGACATATTGCCGTGTTGGCTACCTAATGCTACGTGGTGTGATGTCTGTGTTAGCTTCTCATGTCGCGAGTTCGGATCGGTCAGTAATGATACCAATACCTGTCGAATCTGTGCAATGTCAGCTTGCTAATCGATATCTTGTTTTCCACATAGCTGAGTTTCTTCCCGTTAAGTGGGCATGACACATTAATAGGTTTTTAAATGTTAAGAAGCCCTCAGACGCTGTTTCTTGCAGATGCTGGGATTGGGGTTTAACAGGTTAACAGAATAGAGCACAATGTACATGATAGAGGCTCTTGACTCCTTTCTTCACACCACCGCTGGAATCCCAACCACTTTGTTCTGTAACAGGCTGTGGTGGATCCTTCTCTTGCTGCCTGGATAATAATAATAATTATTCCTTATATTTATTATATGGTCATGTACTGTGGACAATACCCACAGGAGCAAATTCAGGTGTCTTGCCCAAGGATTGCCCAGATTGCTTTACAGACGCAGCGGCGGCGGATTTCGCCCCTTTGATCTGATGATCAATGCACAGCCCACTGTGCCACACCGCCCATTGTCACACCTAAAAGTCATCGAGGCGCTTTACAAGTACACATTAATATCATCGAGTGGATAATCTGAATAACTTTGTCGGACAGTCCCTCCCGTCTCAGCCTGTCCCAGGTTGGCCCAGAGTGGGTAACGCCCCTATTGCACCTGTGGTGGAAAGGCGTAGCAGCTATCTTGGCCATGGCTCGTGTGCAAACGTTTTCAACCCTAAGGGTGGATTGTCCTACAGAGCCAGGGAGAACCACCATTCGTCTGGCAGGGGCCCACCTCTTGACATGAGGCCGGCCGCCCTGTTTTCCAGTCCCGGAATGTGGAGGGCCTTCAGAGATAAAAACATTCTCTGAGGCCCACAACCACAGGTTCTCCGCTGTGCTAAACAAGGCGGCGGAGCTGACTCCGTCCTGCCTGTTGATGTAAGCCACTGTGGTGCGGTTGTCGCTCCTCACCAGCACATGTTTGCCCTGTAGTAAGGGTTTGCAGTGCTGTAGGAGCAGTACTACTGCCCGTAGCTCTAGAACAGGGGTGCCCAACCAGTCGATCGACCGGTCGATCGCGGGGAGATTCCCAGTCGATCGCGGGATGTGTCCAAAAAATAGAACAACAATATTCTGTTTTATCGTTAATGTCCTATAACATAATCTTCCTGTGCCAGAATAATGCACTTGAACGCATCAAAGCTTTGTGATTGGCCGGCATGACCCAATGTGT
>NW_011341658.1:49159-65177 GCF_000735185.1 Notothenia coriiceps
GCACATGAGCCAGTTCCCTCTCTTCCCGACCCGTGTGTAGTCCTGTCATCCCTACACCTGCGATGTCAGCTGAGTCAGGCAGGCCTCTATAGGGTGCTCAGCGAGGCTGTGTGCTCTAACAGCCGACCACCCAAGGCACCGTCCAGGCGCCTGTATGCCTTTTACAATCAAATCCTTTAACGCATGCACAGGTGCCATTCAAAACAAGAAAAAAGATAACGGCAACAAGTGGTTGCCACCGGTCGGAATACATTACTCATCAGCATTTCCAATATTAAAAATGAAAAGATACATTACATTAATGAATTTATTACGATGGTTTTTATTAATACTATAATTGTTGAAGAGGACTGTGCTTCCTGTGAAGCATCAGTAGCACGCTTACCCTTGTGAAATGCCCTCTTTCTAGACAGCTTTTTACTGTTAAATACCAATATATTTAATTAATAAGATAAATGTGCTCCTGTTGTAGAATCTAACGACTGTCTACAGGTTATGAGCTGCTGTTTCTAAGTGTACGAGTAAATGCTGTTCATGCGATGAATGTTGTGCAGAGCTCGTCTCGACAGTGAAGCGTGTCTTAGAGCTGGTCGGTTCATGTTTTGCCACGCGTTTAGATGTTTGATCATTTATGGTAATAATATTTGATCTTTACTTGCATTACAGTGTGACTGTTCCTAACTCACATACAGACATTGTACACGCATATATGTTTTTTAAAACGGCGAGATTATGATAGTATATGTTCATTAGTGCCAGCTTATCTATCATTTATTTTAATTTTTGGTGGATGTGTAATTCTTCACATTGCTGCCTTTATATCGTAAATCGTTGTGTACTCTTGCCGACATCGCGAGTTTTCGGTGATATTTCTGTATACCCGTTTTCAGTTTATATGTTTTAGCGACACGCTATCTAGAGCATATTTACACACTCGTCTGTTAATCTTTAGCCTGGATGTAGATTCAACACAATCTGCTTCACTTACTAAGAGTGTCACCACAGATATTGTATGCTATAGTGGAATTAATAATCACCAATAACTTGTATATCTATCTTACAACGCTACCACATACCTCTACTTACTTGTTTATCATATACGAGACAACGGAATAGACAGCTATGACGAGTATCATGTACGTAAAACTCAGCTCTTTCTCAACTACCCACTAACGGACCTACAATGACAGATTCTTAGAAAGGTTCTTACAGAAATGGTTGGTACCGTGCGCGGCGAGGTGTCGGTGGTGAAGAGACTATCAGGTCTGGCAAGTCATCATGCTTGGTGGAGGAATCATACTCCGATCTTTAAAGGTTGTGCTCCGTTGGAGTTCCTGATCAAAAAGTAGTGGATAAGCAGCCTTCAAGATGACGAACAATGACGGTCGCTCAACTGATGGCAGTGATGAACTGGATGCGAATTACGCGGCAAGCATCTTAACTTATCTCCATAATACTTGTTTTTGTCAATAGCATATCTTTGCAACCTATAGGGAGACAGGTTAAGGGGGCCACTTGATTATTTCTTGTTCTTTAGATATACACCTGTGCAATTGTTTTGTGAGTAATAGCTTAAATGTGAATGACATTGAACCTTTTTCTGTTATAAGTGAAACTCTATCCAAACGTCCCACTTGAACGAAGGTTCTTGTAGGTCCAGGGGGCGCGGGTGCCGGGCTAGGTCGATTTGTTGGCCCATGCAAAAGTATTATCGATATGTGGGCCCTCTCCATCTTACCTACACGGAGCCAGGCTAGGGCCAGACAAGCACAATGTCGCTTTAACCTCACACCGTCGCAGCACCCACGCGACGTCCTGTATGTTCGCTTCGTTTTCAATATGACTTACGCTGTACAGCGCGCTATGCCTCTATCTTGTAGGTTCCAGTACTAACCGCTGGGTACAATATCTGTTGGTATCTGTGAGCGAGCGGAGTCTATGTTTCGAGTATTATTGTCTACTGCCAGATCGTTCTACATTCGTACAGTGGATAATTCACTATTTGATTATAAGACTCTATCAAGTTTCTTGCTTCTTGAACAATCGATTCCTCAATATGTCATCTTTTAATGGTGTACATGCTTCTTTTACTTATACATTTATGCATATTTGGGAGCACTTTCATCAAATCTATATTACGAAGTCTAACTTAAATTCTACTGCATCGACCTCTTAAATTAAACATAAGTGAACTTAACACATACTTGATTTCATTTTATAAAATCCTGCTATTAACAAAAAATACAACACATAATCAGGCCAGATTCTTTTTACTTTAAATCTAATATGCATTGTACAGCAGACCCTACGATAAGCTACGAGCGGGTACTCTTAATAGTGTAATATCGGACAACAATCCTGAGAATGGATAGTGACCTCAGGGCTCTTGATGGGTTGCGTGTCCTCAATTCTTTGAGCAGGCCTCGTCCTGTTCTTCGTCTTTTTCTCCTCTATGTGCGTGCTGGCTCTGTGTGATTTCCCAATATTCGCTCTACCTGAGCTTCGCCTGCCTTCAACGTGTATTGCGAGCTCTCTTGCTCAGTCCCCTCTAACCTCACCGAAGACAGGTCCAGCGCCTAGCCTTCTTACAGGCTAAGTCACTGATCAAGTCCTTGAAGTCCAGCCTTGCAAGACTGCAAAGCATTATGGGGGGACAGCGCTGCGGAGCCTGAATATGGATCTGTTGATCCTGGCACCAGGAGGAGGGACAACTGATTTAGTATGAATAGCTGCTAAAAATGTACCTGCATTTATTAAATGTCAGCTAAAAGAGGAGTGAAATGAAAAACCTCTTCATTTTCTGTGAAGATATTAACAGAGTACTTAATGTCAGCAAAACATTACAATTATTATTTACAATGGACTAAGCTTAGCTAACAGACTAATTTCCACCATGGACCACCCACCTTTTCTTTTGAAAAACTGGGTGACATATTGTCGCCCTTTAGTCCCTCTCTCTTGTCTTTCTCTCCTTTCTTTTCTTTCTTGAAAGCCTGACTTTGTGAGTGGTTGAGACATGGCACACACTTAAGTACTAACATCCCTGCTCCTCACATGCTCTCACTCTATGCCAGAAAGAGCGGTGCCGCACAGCATTTGGAGGCAGGACCAAACCATTACATGTAAATAGAGAGGGGTGTACAGAGGCTTTGGATAATTAACTTTTGGCAGAAAAAAAGTGAAATGAATCGTAAGTGTAGTGATTACATTATCAATTTAACGTTATATTAATGTTAATTGTTGATGATTGATGAAAGGTTACTTAAAAAAAATGTTCTTAATGTTCTAAAAATGTTTGGGGCCCCTGTCAGTCACGGGCCCTTAGAATCGTCCTAACCTTTCACCCCCTTACGGCGCCCTTGTCTGTGACTATCCATCCAGGGAATGCAGTGTGTGGAGTCTGTAGTGCTTCCACAGGAGGAGAATGTGTGTGTGGTGGAAGTGGTGCTATTAGAGGTGAGGGGAGGTCATTTGCTGTGTGAGGCCTATAACATTAGCAATCCAGCTTCAAAACTGTTTAATGTATTGTATATTAAGCTGGGACCAGATGCAATTTAATCAACTGCAGTTAATAAGCTAATTTGTATACAGGTTGCATAAGCAGAATGAACACAGGAGAACTACATTAACGGTGATTCAATCTTTACAATCTCACATTAATGTACAATTCCAGCCAAGTTTGACTTTTAGATAAATACAAAAATATAATTGGGTTAGCCACCAGGAAACGGTAAATTGCACACCCATGAAAAATACAGAGTCTGAACTCTAATAAGTAATATCTCCTTATCTAATCAGAGACCAGAGAAAAAGCTTTATTTCAAGAGACCTTCTATATTAGTAAACACTCATATGGTGAATGTTTAGTCTCACCCTAAGCCTTTAAATAAGAAATGAACACCAAATGATTTACAATGTTTACCTGTTACAGTGTATAGACACTGAATTAGGTAATGATAGAACATCCTATCCAAAACCTATTTTCGATAGGGGATGTGAATACACAGAAAAAGTGTGGAGGGACCACTTTGTTTAATGTTTGAGCAAGGTGAAATTGAGTATGAGTTTCATTTCACAGTATGTACTGTCTTGTTTGCGAAGACAGAGATGTTATGTTGTTAGTAAAATTACCTATACTGTGTTTTAAATTCTTTGGATGACTGTGAAAACTGGATTTATGTTTCAGGAAGGGAATCTTTTTTGCAGCAGATTTTACCGGCAAATCTTGCAGAGAAGGAAGCATATTATGTTTAGGACAGAGCGATAAAATTACCAATAATCTGGCACTGAAATGGAAAGTTTAACCACCTAAACTGTATTTTTGCTGTCTGTAAACACATAAGGGTTGGGCACAGACAAAGATAAAGAAATAATTTAATTCATGATGAACTTTTACCTGTGAGAAGCATTATTCACCTGATGCATTACCACCATAACTACACATCTATACCCAATCCTAACCAATATATAATTTCAAGTTGTATAACAATAGAGTCCAAACTAAAAATAGAAGTACAAGAGACTATATAGCAGCTTAGCATGGACAGGTATTTGACAGGATGAGAGAAAATAGGTATGGTCAGAAGATTTACAAATTAGAAAGCATGGATGCCTCAAGTTGGCAGGAAGGGAGAAGATAGGGAGGAGGCGAGATACAGAGGCTTAGGGTGATGGACGGAAGGAAAAATGAAGTGAGCATCAGCGAGATGGAAGCAGTGACTAGATTCGGACAGTGAACCTGAGGAAATGAAGTCAGCGGACTGGAGCGAGACAGAGCAGAGGAGAAGCTGTGTAACACTGCAGAGATAAAAGTTGATGCTGCTGAGAATCATGGCATTCGACTGTTACAGCGGTTGTTAAAGCTAACAGCCAAAGTCTTTTAAATAATATGTCTTTACATGTCTGCTGTTTTTCCCTAAAGTGTCAACAAATTTACATACTAGAGATTTATCCTAGGATGATTATCTTAAATACAATTGCCTGATCATCAACATTTTCAGCCTAATATTTCACATAAGGTCCTCTGTAAATTCATTGAAGGCCACAGACCTTGCAAGAACCATTTTCTTTCTACCATATCACTGCACAGAAGAAAAAGTGCATCAAATCATTGACCAGAGCCTCTCCTGAACTAGATAACGTTACAGCTCACATGATAAGAAAGCCATTCATGTTTACATCTTGCACTGTCACAATCAAGAGCATCTCAGCAACTCACACTAAAAAGAACTAGATGGGAAAAAAAACTAGAGAACTGTCCCATTAATTTCACTGCAGGTAGAACATTATTTTACTATATCCCAAACATGTCACTTACAGTATAGTCCTAGACTGTGTGTTTTAAATTCCCCTTGTTTTCTTTGGTCTGCGTTGTATCGTTTGTGTTTTTTGGTCAGGCACATTTGGGGACAGCTAAGTAGCGCAGCTACGGGTCCTCGAGCTGTTTACCCATGTGCATTTGATGACAGGACATTATTGCGGTTGCATCGTCACCTACATAATTACCATCAAAGAGAGAATGCGTTCGTGAAGAATGTGAGCATATATGTAGATCTTTAGTGTTGGTAATGTTATGAGATTGTATGCATAGTGTCCTGCTGAGTCAGTGTGTTAATTAGTCTATTGATGTCCCGTTTTTATCTGTTATGCTGTTCAGAAATGGAGCTAATGCTACCGCTAGCTAGTTAGCTAAGTTAAGCTATTCAGTGATAGTGTGTGGATGAGATGCTAACTTAGCCTTGATTAGCCATGTGTGTGTTCGCAACGTGTCTAATGTGTTTTAGCCTCAATTAGAATTGCTGTTGCTTATTTTTAATAACCAGAGTATGGTTAGTTATTGTAATGTGAACCTTATTTCTATTTCTGTGTATTTTGCAGAAACCATTCTAAATTCATTCATCAATCTTCATTCAACCATTCATTCATCATTCAATACTGCTACAGCTGTTGTAAGAAGCATTCAATGAATGCTTCTTACAACAGCTGTAGCAGTATTGAATGATGAATGAATGGTTGAATGAAGATTGATGAATGAATTTAGAATGGTTTCTGCAAAATACACANCTGTAACCCGGCCACTTGTAATGTATTTGATCCACTTAACACCTGAGCCCAGAAAATAAACTTGGATTACACTCTGAGGAAGACCTTTACACTTAAAGGGCCAGTGTGCCATAATAAGGGGGATACTAGCAGAAATATTTATCACCTGAAACTTAGAACTGTTGTGTGTTTGTTAGCTTACAATTTGATCTTCATATTTACATGGAGTAGCTCCTCATCCACGGATTCAATAGTTGAACGGAGGAAATGGACAGACCGTACACTGGCTCAAGATAGGACTTTTTCTTGTTTTTACGTTACCTGTCAGCCCAGGTAAACAACACGCTTGTCTGCTGTAACGCCAGCTGCCAACTTAAATGTGCCCTTAGTGTAGTGTTGTAGTAAATGTGGCCTGAGCAAAGCAAAGGTCTTGAAACACACCGAGACGTTATCACAGTTTAGCACTGGGTGGCCGGTAACAACAGTCTTGTAAAGGGAAGGTTTGAGCAAATGGGCCATCTGCAATAAAACGCTAAAAGGTGCCAAATTCTACACTTTAAAAACAGTCAAAGCCGTTTGGAACATCTTTTTTAAATTGACATCCTCCAAACATTGGGACAAATACTGCCTTTGTTCTCTGAAGGAACGTCTACTCAAGTCAAAGAATTCACCATGAAAGCTACACACATTTACAAATCATAGCATGTGTTGGAGGTTTGACTATTATTACAAAGTAGAGATCCACCATTCATTAAATTAAAATGGCAATATAGTCTTTAGTGCAATATTGTAATCGCAGGAACTACAATATTGGTTTAAGGCTCAATATGTGCTCAAATGACCGTTTTGAATGAAGATGCAGAGATATCCTGGCCTACAAAATGTATTCTATAGACTTAAAAAAACATATTTGTTCAGAAGCGATCCTCTTAAGTAATCAAACCATGATTATTTAAACTTAAATTGATTTAAAATGATCAATCTCTCCAATATAGTGAATCATAACACAATAGTATCAGTCCTAAAATCAAAGCATGAAACACAACAACACGTGTCCCACCTTGTCTGAGACTCTGACAGGCCTGCCGCTCTAACTCAAACCGCAGCGCTCTCTCCTCCATGTCCCTGCTGATTGGCTGAGGCCTGAGAGGGGCGGGGTTAATGCGGATGCAAGGCAGGTGTTCCAGCATGGCCATCAAACTAAGATATTAATCTGAATATGTCCAAAGCAGGGAAAAGCCAGGAGCAGGATGTGGGCTGGATGAGGCTCTACGGCCGGTGAACAGAAGAGCGTAATCCTCTGTGACGACGTTGCTATCAATACAAAAAATATTCTTCAAAGCGTTGAAACATGAAAAGAAGAGTTGGGCAAAGTTTCTGAAATCAAAGACCTTAAAAAGAGGCTTCAAAATCTTTTGGGAAAAACCTCCTTAATTACATTGAATGAAAGCATTCCTCACAACAAAGTCCTCCTTCAATGTATGTAATGTTGAAGTAAAAAAAAGTGTATAAATTCAGAAGTACTGCGCTTCTGCTGCGGCTACAGGACTGACTGAGACGCGTGTGTGTGAGAGTGTGTGTGTCAACTGTCTGTGAATCTGTGATCAAGCAGTCTGTACCAGCTGCTGCTGAACTCACGGCTGGACGTCATTCAGACACTGACAGACACAAACAGGCGTCCTGCACGCGAGCACACACACGCACGCACGCACACACACGCACACACACACACACACACACACACATTGTGAGTGGTGCCCCTTTCCTTCTCACCAAATTCCTCTCACTTAGCACTTCTGATCTAAGCTGAGTGCGGTATCAAGGATATGCACCTGTGTGAGCACCTCTCCGCCATCTTGCCTTTGGGCCTCCTAAAATCAACACACACACACACACACACACACACACACACACACACACACACACACACACACACACACACACACACACACACACACACACACACACTATAAAAAGGGGTTATCTGGGACTGATTCCCACGACTTGAAGGAGACTAAAAATGAACTCCATCAAACCGTATTGTGTTCGGTTCACATGTGTTTTCTATTTAAAAAAAGGGTTGTTGTAGTATTAGTATTTGCCAGCAGGTGGTGACATGCCCACATTGTAAAATAGAGGTCATTCCTGTCTAACTGGTACAGTCCTTTGCCTACGTTTCAATTAACTGTCAGTTGTTTACTTACATTAGCAGATATTTAGCTATTGCACTTCTGAAACTGAAATGTAAAAAACTGAAGATCCCTGTGATGTATCCTTCTGAGGAGAAGAAAGGAGGAAAATATTTTCTCCTGTGGATTAAACTTTATCCATTCAGGGGAAAAGGGTTTACACTTGAGGCACCGTGTCCTTTCTCTCTTTACGGCGATTTATCTGGATCTCTTGGCATGAAATCTATATTAATTTGTGCTCAGGAGTGGGCTATAATTGGTCAAATGCATAAAAAACATAACTAAAAGGAAAAAAATAAAGAATAGGGCGATAAATATCACAAAGCATTTCACTCTTTTATAGTCGCATAGCCAAGTTTGAAAGAAATTAGTACAGCATGACCAGGATCGTGAGAAAAAAGTATGCCAAACAAATCGAACTAAATCATCTCTTTATGCTACCTTAAGGAAGTGCAGCTAAAACAACAACAAGTAGAAGCTGTAGCCTTTGAAAAAACATGACTGACAACCCACTCACAAATAGACATCAGGACCCAAAATAAAAACCTGAGTGTTTGTTTAATACAAGGTGTAAATAAGCCTTACATCTGAAGCCAAAACAAACAGTTTTATCCACAGACTGCTTTAGATACACATCTGGAACTCTGCAGAGTTTCATTAACAATGCAACATCCTATGAGGTGAACAAATAAAAAAATGTCTATAAAGTATTGTATTTATAATCACAGACACATACTATTCCTTAGTTTTTCTGCTCCATTGCTTTAGAAATAACATAATGTATGGGCCCATTAAAGACCCTTGTGGGACACCAAATGTAACTTTGCATGAGTGGAAGTGGGTTGATATTTGAGTTTTAAAAAATTGCAGCTCACCATCTTTCCTCTCTCTGACTGGCAGCAGGTTGGGGGCGGGCTGCAGGGACATCTCTTGCAGCTCATTGGCCACGGCGTCACTATGGGGGCTCGGGGTGAAGGCACCTGAATTAGGACTCGCTCCAAACTCGGTCTCCATTATTACCAGGGATTCAGATCGAAGCTTGGACCTAGGAAGTGAAGAAAAACATTGACGCACACTTGGGATGTTGCAAAGCTGAGTTTAAGGGCCACGAGTTTCCATGCACAACAAACAGACACTAATACTGTACTAGTGTAACCTCATAACATATAGGGCCTCTTTAAGACTAGAAATGAGAGAGCATGTCTTCGATCATTTTGCGGGGGTATTATTGTCCTTCTACAATATAGCGTTAAAATGTTCTTTATGGTCCTAACGAAAAAACACTTTAAGAGACAGTATTATTAAAACACTGCAGTTGTTGTTATGGTCCCACCAAAAGCTTATCTGTGACTCAGTTCAAGTCTTAGGCTACTAATGTAACGTGTCTGATATCAGAGCTGACAAGATGAACTCACTCATTGTGCCATGAGACATATCTATTGTATGGAACACTGCACAGGAAGACAAAGGGGGCAACACCGGCTTAATTTAGCCCCAGAATATCCCTGCGTGTTTGTGTTGGAATGTAAACAATGTTTTGAGTGCAGCTGTCATTAAGTCCAGTCGAAGGGGAAAACATGACTCTGCTTTCCGCAGCTTTTTCAGTAGCAAAGCAGAGAGAAAAACCTTGCAAAAATCTGTGTAATTCACGCTGGACATGACACCAACACTTCTTTGAAATGGCCAATTTTGTCTCCCCCACCACCTTTTAAAAGTATGATTTTTTTGTTGGAAAGATTCCATGCACAAAGAAATGTAATAAATAAAGAACTCTTCGCTCAAAAGCAGATCTCAAGAAAAATGTGTCTATTTGCACTTCCTGGGTGTGTATTTCTGTGAGCCTAAGAGGTGCAATTTAGACATGTGACACATTTAATGTTTGTCAACTTTGAATAGAAAATAGAAAAGCAAACATGGCTCCCGCTTTGCAGCAGCAGGGCGGGATGATGGTCAAGTAAGAATCTGAATCATGGATCTGTTGTGGGACAGAAGTGTTTGCTTTGTCATTGAAAAGGCCTGCTGTGTTGATATTGTTGTAATCATGTTGTGTAAATCCTGTATGACAGATGATACATGTGTTGAGTGATATTGTTCTGTAGTCCGTCCGTGTAAATCCTGTTGAATATCCAGGCTGCAGGTGTTGATATTGTCTTTAAGGTTGTAATTAGGTTGTAGCCCCACATTGTAAATCCTGGCTTTACAGGTGTTGCTGACAAATAGAAGGCTTACTTTACTTGTGTATTGCATTTTGTTTTATGGGTGAATAAAGGGTCCTGGCCACTTTTCAAAACAAAGTTATGTCCATGCTCCCAAATGTCCAGCAAATTACTCAGAAGTGGAGAAAAGTTGGAAAAAATACTATAATATTATAAGTATTATACTGTGAAAATACTCAATTGGTGTAGAAGTACCTCAATTTAAGTACAGTACTGGAGTAAATATAGTCGACTTTTCACCAACTTACTATAACTTGTATTGATGTTATGATATTTTTCACGTTAAATATTACCGAGTCAGTAAAGTATGTATCCTCCTGATTTTGTAAAAAATATTAAAACGTAGTAGACTTAAAGGGTTTTAGCTTATTTAAACTATTGCAACACCACTTACGATGGTTTGGTTCATTCAAAGTGAATCTAACTTGCTGCTCTGAGTTTGTATCTTCATGGTTTATTGCATTTATTGTAGGGATAACGCGTCAGCTAAATTAAATGTAAAGTAATACTAATATAGGTTTGACAGTCTACTCTACTTTAAAGCAGTTTCTTAAAGAGAGTTACGCAGCATGCATTAATCCGTTTTATATACGTACCTTGGTATTATCTTTGTTCCTGTATGGCGTCCATGTTATTGTAAATCTCGAACATATACAACCGAAACACTGGCAGAGTTTCTGGAAGCTGACGCGAGAAGTTTGTGCGAAGTCAACTAGGATGAGAACAAACTATTTCCTGTTAAAACTTTCAAAATACAACTCGCATTGTTTAGCCTACTGAATGAGGACAGACAAGTAAGTTAGAGCAATTGTTTTGAAAGCATCGATGTGACGGTGTAAGGCCGCCTCTTCAAAGACATACTGAGACATTAACAGTCCGTGCTATTTGTCAGTTGTTGGTCCGCAACACACTATCTAACAATAAAAAGTGGATTGGATACGCAGATATAAAATGTAAGTCCATGTATTTCTGTGGGAGTGGCTCTTTGATCCTGAGCGCTTCTTGGCTCCGTAGTAAAACATTTACAGTATGTGACTCGCCTGTCCTGCAAACAGAGGATGCACCTCTATTTAGTTTGTTATTGCAAACATTAAAGCATTGTGTTGTTGGGTTAATATTAATCAGCAGCACTAATACAGCAGGGAGAAGGTGGAAATTGAAGATGAGATTAAATGTAGCAGTAGTTTAAATGTACACTATTTGACGATAGTGCTTTACAGAGCAAGATAAGATCATTAAAAACAATAACAACGAGTTAAAAATAACTTAATAAGAAACAAAATCAAAAACAAATTATACAAACAAAACAAAGAGTTACATCACAAACCCATAAAACAATCAAACATGAACTGATTAAAAGATAGCTCTTAATTGTAGCCTACTCTTTTACATTTCTACGGGAGTTTGCTGATCCAAGGGGAAGCTTCTCCACAGTTTGAGGCCACACAAATATATATTTTTAAGCAGTAGGCAGTAGGTCCACTTTCTTCTGTCACAAAGCTACCACCAGATGGCGACAAATTCAACAGCACAGCCTCTTCCGGGCGGAACCATTCTTTCCGTCTCGGGGACCAATAATTTTGACGGACCAACATGGCGGCAAAACATTGCTAATGCTAAACAACTGAAACAAATGTGTGGAATTAATAGTTTTTTTTCACGAGTGAATGTTCACACCAAATTGAGAAAATTTACCAGCACCTTCGGTTTCCACGACAACCTTTTCAGTACAGTATAACGGCCAACAACGGACATAAACGTTAGCTTGTTTAATGCTAATTCACTTAGCTTCCTCTGTAAACACGTTAGAAAGCTAAGCTAACAGTTAACCATGTGGGGTGAAATAGACCCTCCAGTTAAAACACAACCTCATTTATGTGAGAGCAAAGACGAGCCTGAATTACCAGAAGAAAACGGGGTCACATTTTCCCAGATATGTGGCTTTCACCGCCCCGCAGACACACGTCAGCCACAACAACAACAACAACAACAAGACACAGAGGTGAGATATCCAATGTTAAAATGTTCAAAAGCTTTAATGTCAAGTGGCTACTGTGTCGATATGGCAATGGAAGTCTTAAGTCCCAAGCACCCCCAACATCAGCAGCATGACCTGTTTTGTATACTCACTACTTATCATCTTATTTATTTATTTTTCAGCCTGTGAGCCAGGCAGAGTCCACCTGTGTGAATGAAATGGTGGAGGCCATAGCCAGGAGTGGCAGCTCAGTGAAGAGCCAGCAGAAAGGAGACGCTGAGCTGACCCTGGATCAGCGCAGAGAGGAGCTCCTGCAGCAGTACAGGAGCAGACCGCTGGTGTTCCTGGAGAGGTACCATGTAAGTGTTCAAAGTAAAGCTTTTATTGTCATATGCACAAAGCTACAGTGTAGAAATGGCAATGGAATTCTTCTGACCTGGGCTCCTCCAACAATGCAACATATATAATAAAATAAAAAGTCTATATATATGTACATGTAAGTAGAATTTTATATGTAGAAGAACAGAATATGAAAAGCGCACAACGAAAAGTAAACAAACACTGAAATAAAGCGGGTAAAAAAGGCAGAGTTGGAGAGGAGCAAAAGACACGGCAGCCATCATCACCGGCGCTATACAGCTCCATTATGTTTCTATATACAAACGCATTGGTGTGTATATCAGTGGTGAACCGTCAGGGCCTTCCAGAGAATACCCTGAAACACTCAGATAAAACAAACAAAAATCGATTTAATTTTATAAATAAAATGTCAATAAAATAAATAAAAGAGAATTGTATCTGTGTTGTTGACCTGCAATATTACAGGCGGCGGCAGGGGGGGGGGGGGGTGTGTGTCTACAGAAGGTCCAGTTGTGATAGACACGGTTCGCCACTGGTGTATATATACTTGGCAGCAGCTGAAAGGAGCTATTAGCTTTAAGGTTAAACATCTATCTACTCTTCACCCATTTCTAGGTGTGCCTCAAGCCCCAGGACCTGTCAGTGTTTGCCCACGTCAGCTCAGATCCACGGGTTCTTCACTACGGCAAAGTGATAGAGAGACGAGCTGCAGCGTTCACCAACAGGACGAGGGTTCGAAACCAGCGCTACGCGGCTCTCAGGGCCCTGCAGGAGGGTAGGGCCTTCTTTAGTCAAATGGAAGAGATGATTTGTTCATTCATTCAAGTTCAGACCTCGCAAGTACAAGAATCAATAAGACAGGCTAGAAAATGGACATTGATTAACATATGCTTCACCTGTTTTCTTCTGGGAAACTCAAACATGTATAAAGTGGGTTATGCTGCAATCCATTTTTTGTTTTTTATTCTCTAACCTTTTGGATTTGTAATTTGTCAATGGCTTTTTGAGTCTGAGAAGATTCTGTCACTTGTTGTAGTTTTTGGTAAAACAAATTAAATTAGATTTAATTGTCAATGTTTTAATAGTATTCATTTAAACTGCAATATTCCAGGGAAAGAATAGATAAACATATTTGTGTATATACAGCATATATGAAGTCCTTTGACAGACAAACAAATCCCCAGTTCAGACTTTAAAAAAGATAGTCTCGGTTCTACTTAGTGAGGTTTAAAGACATCTTCTGCTGAGATATCTGCTGCCACCCCGAACATTTCTATCAGTCTTGTATCCACCATATACCTGATGAAGTACATTACCTGTGCGTTAAATTAAGATGCTGTCCTCTTCTGCCCTCCCTCTTCCAGGCGGAGAGTATTTTAGTGACGAACAGATGCGGATAAGGGAGCCGCTGCTGTATGAACAATACATCGGCCAGTACCTGACTGATGAGGAGGTGAGAGCATGATGCAGGGCGGTGCTGGGAAGTTCTATTTCATAATTACCTTCTTTTTTTTTTTACATCATTTCCAAACGACTTGTGTTCCAGGTGCTGGCGCGCTCCCAGGAGTCCATTCTGGACGATGCACAGGGGGGCCCGGTGGCTCCAGCAGGAAACAAAGGGGGGCTCACACAACTCCTCCTCAACTCCTACCAGGAGCGTCTGATCCAGGACCGCCTGCAGAGGGAGCAGGAGAGAGAGGACGGAGCGAGGGAGGAGGACGAGGATGAGGAAGATGGTGAGAGAGGCTGGTGTTATAATAATAATAATAAAGCTTTATTTATATAGCACTTTTCATACAACACATGCAGCTCAAAATCACAAGTTAAAAACAAACCCTGACCTCTGATCCGAACACCAACGCTCTATCCACTGCGCCACACGCCACACTGAATCGATTCAACAATATAAAATATAAAACCCCATAAAACAAAGTGAACATATAGGCACTACAGAAATACAAATAGATTAAGACCTATAAAATAAATAAAACAATATAAAAGTAGGTAAATAAAAAAGACTAAAGGAACATTTAAAGTGGGGGGTTGTTAAATAAATGTGGTTCCTGTGGACTGAAGTGAAAAGAACCCTGTTTCTGTTGTCTTCTTCTCCCGATCCTACTTTGACTCACTAAGTCTGTCTCTCTTCTCGTTCCTACGGAAGTGATCACCGCCCAGCAGAAGGACTGGGAGCCCACGGCAGAGGAGAAGGCTCTGCTCAGGGAGGAGTTCATCGGTCAGATGCACCAGCGCTTCCTGGATGGCAAAGACAAGGATATCAACTACAGGTCAGCCATAACGACAGCTCACATCTATGCTATGTTAGGGCGCCATCTGCGTTACACAACAGGGAATAGGGCGTCATAGTAAGGAAAGAGAAAGAGGCTTTATTTTACAATACATTTTAACAGGAAGATGTTAGTAAATGAATACTGAAGGTTATCTGACACTATGAAAAAATGACCTCAAATAGATTTAAGAGAGGCCATGTGATCAGTGTTAACTCTAAAGTGGAAACAAACTAGAAAGTGGTTATGGGTTTAGAAATTGCGTTACTAGGTGATACGGAGCGGATTTGGACAGGCATACATCCAATTATTAATAATAAATGTAAACATTGTTTTGTCTGTTTTTCTATTAATATTAAATATATGCACTGAAGGGTTATTTAGATTGTTGATTATTTGTAAGACTAAGGCCCAATCCCAAACCACGCCCTACACCTACACACTCCCCCTCCGTGACGGAGTGAACTCAGTGGAATGACACTCGCAGCTCAACGAGGCTCCCTCCTGTCAGATGGAGGGAGTAAATACAGCGGCAAGCTTTGGGGCGGCCTCCCCTCTCTCCGGCAAAAACAGGAAAAGCCGTGACTGTATGTAACAACGGTTTCAAATCAGCATCTCATAGACAAAACATTAAAATTAATAACTCAAATAGAACTCCGAACATCTTCCATTGTGTTTTGTGTCTCTTTTAGTTTTAAACCTGATGTTTATAAGCTTCTTAGTTTTTGCGACAGTCTGTAAATATTCACAACTTTATAATAAAATGCACACATTTACCTTTTTCTAGACTAAACACAGGTATGATCCTAAGTTAAAAACATATGAGGTTATTAACATCGCAGTTTATCAGTGGATGTTTGCTGGAACTACTTGTTAACAGCTTGTTTCCTGACGGACACACACAGCGTGACTCCGGTCAGGTAGAGACCGGTCTCAAGTCAGCGCCGC
>NW_011341658.1:65210-67181 GCF_000735185.1 Notothenia coriiceps
GGGGGGGGGGGCAGCCCAGTCTGCCTCGTGCTCATGAGCTCAGCAACGGGTGGACTGGAGAGACCTCGGACCAAAGAAGCTGCTCTGAGAACAGTTTGGACCGATTTAGGGAAGGACAAACTCTGTGAACTCTGAGAGCCTTCCAGAGTAGTTTAAAGTATAATGACAAAGTATGTAATTTACTTTAGGGTCCATTTGATTATTGACAATATTATTTTATTATTTCTTTACTGACATTATACATGAAACTCCAATATGGCAAGTAAACGTGGTTTCGAGTTACAGATGTATGTATTGTGGTTTTCTGTTGACTGACGCTAGGAACGTGTTTGAATAGAGACTCACAGGTCTTTTTACAATTAGTAGGAATAAAGACGTATATTGACAGAATTTTTTCCAAGGTAATCCCATGAACTTGAAATTACATTAAATTAAGTTACACTCACTTATCGCTGTGTTAATATTTTTTTTTAAAGTTAAACATGTCATAATTCAGTTTTTAATATGTTAATATCGTCAAATAAATCCATCAAAACAACTGTATTACTAAATTGAAATCATGCATTTATCACTTTACAAATAACATATGAACACATGGCGATAACTTGTTTTCCTCACCTTGAACACATCGTCATGTATTTTGAATCGAACACTGCTATGTTTACGTTAGCTGATATTAGCACAGGTATTCACCAAAGTTTAACAGTGCTGTCCACCGGCATAGCTATCACGTCAATTTGAGCTGTTATTTACATTGTAGCATTTTTTTTTTTTTATTGTTGACGCCGTTAGTCTCGAGTGCTCGTCACCTTTTCAAGATTTTGACATAAAATTGATACCGAAATATCAGTTTCTCTCATAGAGCGTTTACATTGTTGCTTGCCCTCTCAAGCACTCCAAGGTTCCTCTTAATCAAGTTTTCCTGATATATCTTAAGGGTGAAGTCGGGTTATTATTGTTTGCATTAAACTGTTGTTGAGTGAAGGTGCACTCGCTGCTATGTAGTGGCATTCGAGCAATGAGCACACTTTCTCAGAATAGACTCTGTATCAGCACAATGCATCACCTGCCTGTCATTTCTTGGCACAAATCATCAGCCTTGAAAACAAGCTGTGTGTGTGTGTGTGTGTGTGTGTGTGTGTGTGTGTGTGTGTGTGTGTGTGTGTGTGTGTGTGTGTGTGTGTGTGTGTGTGTGTGTGTGTGTGTGTGTGTGTGTGTGTGTGTGTGTGTGTGTGTGTGTGTGTGCATAGTGTGTGTGTGTGTGTGCATAGTGTGGGTAGGCACGTTCCATGTGTGTGTGTGTTTATTCACACCATGCAGCCGCAGAGTGAGGTATCAAACCGGTGTGTTTATTTCTGTTTAATACGCTCTCCTGCATATGCTTGCAAATGTCTCGCGTTCCTCTAACGGGTAACTGTGTTATATTTTGATTTGTTAGTCTGGCTGTGTTTTCCTGCACCCAGTTAAAAAAATGTTGCCGCTGCCAAGGGGAGAAACTGCAGCATCGTGCGTCAGCCCCGTCCTCGTCACAGACTTCAAAAGAAGATGAACGTTTTTTATCTGCGGCTACTGTAGGACACACTGTCTGCAGAGTCTTCCTGCAGGAGGCCACAGCAACAGAGCTGGCTCTCATTACTAACTCCAATGTACAAATACAGATCTTTTCTACACTGTTGAAAAGCATACTTCTATAAAAGAAGGTTTCTGCATTTAGAGCAAATGTAGAAAAGAGGAACAAAAGGCAGATGCATTAGAACAGGAGTGTCAAACTCAATTTCATCGCGGGCCACATTAGAATTATGGTTGCACTCAAAGGGCCGGTGGTAACTTTAAGACTATATAAATATACGTATATATAATATATATTAAATAATGTATTATTTTACAATATTTCCTCTGCATTGGATTATTATCAGATATGGTAATAACTTCATAATTAACGCCTGAAAGCATAAGTCTAGTAAGTAATTG
>NW_011341658.1:67220-71847 GCF_000735185.1 Notothenia coriiceps
TAGTTTTTGAACAGGTGGCAAAATTGTCAGATATGCTCCTCAATGCATTCTTATGGGACTCAGTGCTGCAGATGGTTGCCATGGTGTTGTCGGGCAGATTGGAGCCGCACACACACACACACACACACACACACACACACACACACACACACACACACACACACACACACACACACACACACACACACTACTCTCTCTCTACAAACACGAGGCACACACAACACACACACACACACACACACACACACACACACACACACACACACACACACACACACACACACACACACACACACACACACACACACCCAATATGTACACAACACACTAACTCACCCACCTGAGTATTCATGCTTCAAAACAGCCACAAATCTTATAATAGGATACAGTAAATCATGAATGCCTGACAGACAGGAAGGGAAGGCTTTTCCATCTATGCTGTCAGTGTCTGTTAATGAAACCCATTATGTTTTATTAGAAAAATTACATACTAATTGAAGTGTTAAGACTCCATATGAATAAGTGCGATTTTAATCAGTTGCAAATTGGGCAAGGTGACGGAAAATGTGACCCCAATTTCACCCTTTTTCCATAATAACAGCAACAATTAAAGCAACAATTAGCAGTGTTATTTAACTTCTACTGCACATCTTATCATTGACAGGGGGGTCCAGCTGCTTGGTGGTTGTGTGGAGAAAAAACCTCATAAATCCATCATGTGTCAGTGGATTATTCATCTCTCTGTCACCACAGCACAATAAACACAATTGCATTAACCGCCACTTATTGTAGGAGCACTGGGGACGTAAAATGTATACAGCGTTGACCTGCAAAGATACACACACACACACACACACACACACACACACACACACACACACACACACACACACACACAGCCTGACGTCACACACACACACACACACACACACACACACACACACACACACACACACACACACACACACACACACACACACACACACACACACACACACACACACACACACACAGCCTGACGTACAGACACACACTGTGAGGAAGTCATCACGTTGTTGGATCAGAGGGTATTAAATCAACCCCATGTTGTCATTTCATCATCACCTGCTGATGTTAGATTAATGAGCAGCGGTGTGTTTTACAGCTGCAGCCACTGTTATAAATTAACACTCATCCAGCAGCAAAAGAAAAGTCTCTATCTTACTCCACGCGATCTTAGCAGTTACCTTTTACACCTTAAATCCCTGTACAGACTCAAAAATCTGCATTTTAATGAAATGACTATATGTGATTATTACTACGACCTTCATGTCTTTTCAAAAGGACGTTTTGAATTCATCGTTACCCCGACTGCTATGGAAATATTTGACCGTTGTTTGACATGCAGTATTTTTCCGACATACTCTCCCGATGTGTATTGTTCATCTACCTTTTAAAGAGAATATCATTAGTAGCACAGAAGGCTGGCATTGACAGAAGGAGCCCTCACATACACAGCTAATGCGTTCATAGCACGAGTTACACAACCGATCCTCCTGAGTTCTCAGAATATCGTCATTCCGTAGAGAGACGCCATCTGTCACATAAAGACCAGTATAAATGAGGTGGCCTGCATCATTTGGCTGCACTGAAAGTGAACTTTGATGAATGAAAATGGTGGCAAGATTCCAATTTGGCCCACTACAGCCTCCCTTTACCCACTTCCACTCTGTGGAGGGTCCGCCATATTAAATGCCATCCCAGACCAATTAGCTGGAAGTGAGTTATGAAATGCATCCAACAGGGATTCCACATTGATTAATTACTCGCCACATGAAATGCAGTTTTGTGTCTGCTATTGAAGACGTTTCACACAAATGTAGGTTCTGTGCAAATGTACTTACAGACCTTTACTTGGAAGCTACATAGACATACATCTACTATTTCCATACAGACGTTAAAAGTAAGAGTAAAGACATGTATCAATGTATGATGACATATACTTCCAATTAGTCTAGAAACAGGCAGTTTGTTCTCTATTTGATGTCAATGGTTATTTATTTACACTGCTTCAAAAACCAAGCAGCTCACAGATTTCAAAAGACAAAAAGATTTGATCTGAATAACTTGTAATAAATCAGCTTAAAAGAAACGTCATTTTTTCATGGACTTCTATACAATCAAATTTCTTTTTGCAACCAGTGGAGTTGGCTCTTAGAAAGAATGCAATTTTTAAGGAACAGCGTTTTCTTTGTCACAGGTTGCATTCATGTTTTAATTTGTCTATATCAACCTTTTCCTCTTTCCTCCTTACCCCCCTCTCAGAGACCAGTACAGAGTGAACATGCTGTGTTAAAGAAGACTAAAAAAAGACTAGTAATTGAGACCAGAAAGCCATTAGGAAACTGCTTATTAAGTTAACAAATCAAGTTAGAAGAAGGGTCATTTGTTCATAGACTTCGATTCAATCAAACTTAAATAAACATGCTGTGCTAAAGAATCATTGAAACTACAAACTGAGACCATAACCTCATTAGGAAACTGTTTACTACGCTTTTTATCAAGCTGGATAAACGGGAATTTGTTCATAGACTTCTATTCAATCGAACCTTTTTTTAATCAGTGGAATTGGCTCAAAGAAAGAATTCAGGTTTAAGGCATTTCCGCATTGGCTTCCCTTTTCCCTTCTACACGAGCAAGACAGGCCCACGCACCTTAGTGAGTTGGAAGATACAGCTTTTCACCTTCTCCGTTTTCATCCACCTTCTCCTCCCTCCTCTCCCCCTCTCAGAGACACGGTTTCCAAAGGCTTCGGCTGATAACTCGTCATGTGATGAGGACAGCAGTTACAGTCTGTCTCCAGAAGAGCCTCTGAGCCAGGAGTCTCCTCTGGGTCTGAATCCTCTGCCCTCTCCCCCAGAAACACTGAGCAGCATCCCGTCTCCTGCACAGGTACCATCATCACCCTATGTTCAATTACTCACTCTTAGTTTTTATGCACCCCAAAAGTTCCAGAAAACCAGAGGTCTTCACCAACGCTGAGTTATTTTAAGTCGAGGCCAAAAACACAACTTTTCCCAGCTGTTTACCCAGAAGTCTTTTAACTTGTTTTAGCACTTACCATATTTACAATGTTGTTTTTAAACTATTCTCTTTCTCTGTTAATCCATTATGTTGTTGTAAAGCAATACATGATTGTCACTAAAAGCCTTGTCTCTACATTACAATAAAACATAACAAATAATTGATTCATTCAATTGAATAAAAATTCAAGTTAGTAGCTATTAAAGGCATAAAAAGACAGAAATGTATAATTCTTTCTTTAATATAAATGTTTCTTCTGCCCGTAAAGTGTCCAAACCAGGCTTTTCTGGATAAGCACATTTTTAAAACATAGTCATCGTCCATGCCGGTTTCAGTTGGATTATTTGTCACAGTTGCTCCGATCAGATCGGTCTCCTCCATTTTGTAGATTATTTACGATTTTTGAATCCACATAAACACATCGGCAAAATCCGGCTTACTTTGAGCATGTGTTTTAAACAGTTGAATAAACAACACCTTGTTTCCTTCTCTCTCTACCATCACGAATAAGCATCCCGACGGGCTATACCGTTTTTTAGTATTAGAGCTATAAACCCAGTTATTCACATTAAGCTAATAATTTACACTAATAGTAACTAAACTTTTGTAGGTAAATAACCTCTTAAAAAAACTTGTCATACAAAATTTGTCAAACTAAGACTTGAAAATTCATATTAGTTGACTTTTTGGGTTTTTTTTTTATATAATAACTTTTTTTATATATATATACGTGTTTATTAGCAAATAGCTAATGCAACAAAAGCTAGCATACGTTCGGTATTAGCATTAGCACTAATTTTTATGCTAATTAACTCGTCAGGGATCGAATAGACACGTTGAAAATATTTTGTACGTCATTAGTTGCAGGTCATAAGTGAGATGAACATCGAGACAACCAGAGATCGTTGTTGTGTATAAATGTGAAAACATAATTGAAATATACAAATGAAAAACCCAACTTTGTAATCACCTAAATTTCCTATAACTCAAAACGTCAACCAATAGAGAAAAGATTATTCTTCGACCTACTGTCAAAATACATAAATTAACAAATCAATTAATAAACAAGGAACTGCTAAACTAACTGAGAATGGAACTATAACTCCCGCGGGGACAGGTTACACGTCTATTCGGCGGCAGGGTAACCCAGTCGAACTTACTCCCCTCCTAGGCTCTACGCACTCTCGTCTCGTCCTCATGTCTGGAATAACTTTCCATTTTTTCACTTAGTTATTTAGTTGTTCCCTGTAAATAGGGACTTGACTCAGGCGAACTTACTACAAGCCGTCCAGATGATAATATTTCTCTTTCACTCAATTATCAGGTTTCTAATTCACTTCGAATTGCGGTGTACAATAACCATCTCAAGTGAAAACATGACGTAGATTCCGTCACCAAGGGTTGAAAAGGGTTCCGGGAGGCGTTTACTGAGCCAACCTTCACGCGGGGGGAGTTGGGGGGAGGGTGTGTGTTTGTGTGTTCCCCCCCCCCCCCAACGTTGTCACCTATTAAGTTCAAATTTTCAGGATACTTCTTTAATTCCTGCCGGTTCACCTTTTGTTAG
>NW_011341658.1:71880-94616 GCF_000735185.1 Notothenia coriiceps
GAGAGAGAGAGTGTGTGTGTGTGTGTGTGTGTGTGTGTGTGTGTGTGTGTGTGTGTGTGTGTGTGTGTGTGTGTGTGTGTGTGTGTGTGTGTGTGTGTGTGTGTGTGTGTGTGTGTGTGTGTGTGTGTGTGTGTGTGTGTGTGTGTGTGTGTGTGTGTGTGTGTGTGTGTGTGTGTGTGTAGTGTGTGTGTGTGTGTGTGTGTGTGTGTGTGTGTGTGTGTGTGTGTGTGTGTGTGTGTGTGTGTGTGTGTGTGTGTTTTTGTGTGTGTGTGTGTGTGGTGTGTGGTGTGTGCAACTCTAGCCCCAGTGTGCACAGTTTAAGAGGCTCTGGATATAGCGGTGAGGGCAGCTGGTCCTGCTATTTAAACCAGTTGGAGAAAGTAAAGAGGTTAAGAGCAAAGAGAGATGTAATATCAGAGGAGGGGGATGGGTGGGAGTAAAGAAAGCTTATTGGCTGAGGAAATGGGCAAACTGGGTGCAGGAGTTCTTAAGAGGAATGAAATAAAAGGTCAAAGGAAGAGATGCTACTGTATGTGTGTTTAAAGAGGAAAGGTGTAAGGGCAGATACGGGCCTATACCGACACACTGTGGTTGTTGTGAGTTTGTTTTTGAGGTGGTTCTGGGTCTCTTTGTTTATGCATGTTTTCATGGTTTTCTGTTTCTTTGTGTGCGGCTATTTTGTCTGTTGTATCTTTTATTGATCTGTCCTGGCTTTTATTAATATCTTCTAGGTCATTTTGGGTCTCTCTGTTGCATTTTAGTGTCTCTTTTTGGTCTGTTTCTGTCTTTTCTTGGTCTAATTTTTCATTTTTATTGGTCATTTTGTGGCTTCTTTCCTAGTTTTTCTGTGTCTTTGAGGTCATCTTTTTTCTTAAGTAGTTTTTGTGTCTTTTCAAGGTCATCTTTGTGCCTCTTTGTGGTCATTTTGTATCTCTTACTCGCCTCTTCAAGTGATATTTTGGCAGACTTAGACCCCGCGAGGCCTGTTTAGTATTCCACACTTGTCCGCAATTAGCAACTTCTGCCAGAGAGACTTAGTCGACAACACATGCGCTGATGGAAAATTCACTGATGGAAAAAAGCGTCTCCTACTAATCTGTCTTTGGATTTCAGTTTGAATGACATCAATAGTAAATAACTACATTTCTATTCGTATATATGAAACCAGGAAGTAAGAATATTGCACCTGAGAATCTCTATGGAACCCAAACTTGGTGACTGCTTTTGTCCCATTTACATTTTCAAATGCTGAGTCTAAATATTGAAAGAAATCTGATTATTGTATACCGAAACATTCATGACCCACACCACCAGGGGGAGGGGGAGATAATTTGACACTTGTTTACAGGTTTGTCTTGTTTTAGGAAGGGCATAGATGTCGAAACCGAAGACGAGGCTGACACGTACTAATAAATAACTGTGTAAAAATACATAAAACTCATTTATAGCTATGGTTAAGTTATTAAGAAAGGAATTGTACCCTGGCTTATTTCAATTCTGTATCTGTTTTTCCTTTAAAACATTTTTAATTAATCTTTTAAAATGCTTCTCAGTAACAACCACATATGGGATTCACAGCCTTTACATACGTATTAACTGTGACAAGCTAGCATGAATAATTAGCTTAATGTCTTGAAGCCGGGATCATTTCCTTCTGTGTGTAGTGTATCCTCAGAGCTTTACTTTAATATCTCTCTGAGGTACTGAGTCAGGTTTTGAATGAACACACACACTGACAAATGCATGTACAGCAGCCACTTTTGGCTGACCTTTGCCCTTTAGTCTCACCATTTCCTCTCCGTGGCATTACAACAAATCCTTTTAATAGATCCATGGACTTCCTCTCCAGAGAAGACAGATAACAAGGATTTCTAAAGGGTCAAAGAGGTCAAGCTCAAGGCTTGAAGGGGACTTATATTGCTTGTTCGATTTTTCGATTTCCTGATGTGTGTTATATAGGTTTTTGTGCATGTAAATGGTCTGCAATAGCTAAAGACCCAGAGTTTCTCCCCCACACACCCCCCACTGTCTGAAACTCCTCCATTGGACTCCTTTGTTTACTTTCTGAATATAATGGTATCACTTTGTAACACTCGTGCTTCTATTGGCTAGCGCTACTACACATTGTAGACTTAGGGGCAGGATATCTCAAAGAGGTTGACCAATCACAACAGAGCCAGCAGAGCAGACTGGGCTCTGGTTTCAGACAGAGGGTGAAAAGAGGTGCTGTAGCACAGGCAGTATAAGAAAAATATACCTTTTTGAACATTAAAGCATGGAGACGTGTCAGAGTGGAGGCACTAAATACAAATATGAAGCTGAAATAATACGTGCTCTTTAATGATGCAGCTGGTAAAGGTGGCGTTTATTTCAAATACTTTATATACTGGTGAGTAACTTAACCAGGGACGTGCACAGGTACGGGCTATTGTTGCCCGGGCAACGGCCCGTTTCCCCTTTTTAACTGACCTGCCCCTCTGGAGAGAGCGAGAGTTTTTTTTGTATTTCTGTTGTTGTGGAATCAACCTGATAAGCCCACAATTAGTATTGTAGTGTCTCGCTGCGGGAAACACACCAGCTTCATTTTTCTTCTACTACTTCTTCTTCTTCTCCTTCTTCTTACATGTAATTGCCCACATGGTAAACTCCCTCGACGGGGCCGCTCGCTCTCTTCTCTTGATCGCCCTCTCTCAGAGAACACTTCACTGCCCGCTTCATTGTAGGATTTCTGCCATGTCTCTACTTTAATTTGACCATCTCTGTTATTAAGTTATGGAATACTAAATAAGTAACTAGATACCTTACACATTACTGCGCTCATAAAGAATGAGAAGAATAAGAATAATGCGTATTGAACTGGTTTCATTCATTAGTGAGTTTATTTAAGGTAATTATAGAAGCCCTATTTTATCAGTATGTCTGCAATGGTTAAACTACATTGAATTGCCCCATTTTTTCTTTAGTAGTTTCCAACATTAGATATTTTGATGAGATATGGACCGCAAAACAAAACATGTCCCTGGTTTTCATTTTAAAAATCAAGTCACCGAATGCAAGTAGTTTCCTTCGCTTATTTTGTTATGAGATGATGATGTGAATTACTGTTCAAATTAGTTAATGTAATAATCGTTTTGGTCTTATATTTTTTTTCGGGGGGGAGGCCCTTTTTCCAGTTTAGAGCAATAGCCCCTCCAAATGTCTGTGCACGTCCCTGAACTTAACCTATAATAATATATCATAATTGATCGATTTGATTTATCTTTTGTGTTAATAACATGCATCTGCTAAGTAGAAAAAAGAGAAAGCACACTTTGTAATCCTCTAGGAGAAATCTAGCCCATAAATGGAGGGGTGTAAAATGTTAGTATTGCCTTCAAAATGTAGTGTATTACGACTATAAGAAAGCATCATTTGAAAATACTCAATTGAAATACAAGTAGCTCCCTTTTTTACAGCACATACATGTAGATACACTCTTAAACACAACTACACACAAACACACCCAGCTAAGCGGGATTATCCCTGCCGGCGTTTTTGTCGGAGTCTTATCTGAAGTAATGGTGGATCACAGTCCTGATTCGTTTCCCCTCTCTTGTCAGACTGTGGACTTCTTCGCCTGGGGACACCACATCTTGAATATTAACACGCTCTCATACAGAAATGCACCCGCAGACACATCATCGTGCATATTTAACGCACACACACACACTTGCAGAAACAGCTATGTATGTGCATCAGATCCCTTAACAGTCCTCTATGCCTGCACTCATTGCTCTGTTTTTCAAGCCACTAATTAATTTGTTTCATCAGCATCAAGTGAACATGACAAGCAGCGACGGTTCGTTGTAACGCCACCCGACAGATCAGAAGGAAGCGCTTTGTTTTTTCACCTTGAACAGGCACCTTTTTATGTCATGTCACATTATCTGGTGTCAGCGGGGACAGAGCCTTAATAATGGAGATGAATGAAAGTGTCAGCGGACGATGCAGGTGTTTCATTCTGACAAGCAGGAGGGGAGGAGAGCTTCATTGTCCTTCAGAAAGAGAATACACCAGCTAGCAGTAAGGCTAGCCATGCAGATTATTTTTTTTTCTCAAGTTAAAACCACAATTGTTTAATGTGGAAGCAAACAACAAAAGGGAAAAGGCTTGTTATATTTAAATAATATCTCCCCTGTGTCTCCTGCATCTTAAATGATTGTACTTTTAAAAAGGTCTAAAGGAAAACCTGATCGACTGTTTGTAAACACATTTTCTGTCTCTCACGGACAGTTTTAAAACGTATTTTTTCAAGCTTCGGATGATAGAAAGTTTTCGGTGGTGTCGGTGGTGGTGGGAGTTTATAGAAATTAGGATTCCTTTTATTTAGTAAAACCTTGATTGAATTCCTTTGAGCATTTGTACATGGTGCAACTTAAAAGGAAGACTTAAAAAGAAAGGAAAAGCTACTCCTGTGTTACTGACTTCAACTGCCCCGCCTGTTTATCCCTATATATTTTAAAATGTGTTGCCAATTAAAATAGTATCAGTGTTATGTAAGAGTGGGCTTTAAAGCAGCTGTGATGCTCCATATTTTTGGTCCGGCTATTTTTTCATTTACTCAGAAAGTTATAACTAATGCTGCGTCTAAATTCGGACACTTCCCTTAGTACACTGCCATGTGGCTAGGGTTGCAAAGGGGCGGAACATTTCCGGTAGATTTCCGGAAAGTTTCCATGGGAAGTTAATAAGAAATATTTGATGCAAAATTAAATAAAAACACATGACATTTCAACAGATTTTCTTTTTTTTAAGTAGAACAGAACATGTGTTAATTATTTTATTGAACAATTATTTGTTTCATTGAAGAACGAAAACAGGAAATTGAGTTAAATATTACTCATCCCCCCCAACCCCACAAAAATGCACCCCCCATCCAAAGATCCCCACAAAGTCCCATTCAAAATGTTAAATGAAAAGAGCCCTTCTCCCTCCAAAAAGTTAAACAAATCTTCCTTCAAGCAATCCTCTGCATACTTGCTAAACCCTTTCAGTCAAAGGGCTCTTCCTGGGCCTCATCAACATCCAACTCTGAGTCTTCCTCTTCAGTGTCACTGTCCAGCCTTGTTGAGGATGGCTCTGTGTCACGCTCAAACAGCCTTAGGTTTGCCCAAATACCAACCAGTTTTTCCACTCTCACATGTGTGAGCCTGTTGCGAACCTTTGTGTGGTCTTTACATTACATTACATTACATTGCATTACATTGCATTTAGCTGACGCTTTTATCCAAAGAGACTTACAATAAGTGCATTCGACCAGGAAGATACAACCTTGAAGAAAACAGAATCATATAAGTACATCAGGTTTCATAGAGCCAAACATTTCAAGTGCTACTCAACAGGCTTTAGATAAGCCAGCCCTTTATTAGTATATATAGTATTTTACATCTTAATAGCCATGCAGTAAGCAGTGTGCTATGGCATGGATATTCAAGTCTACTTGAATGGCATCTGTTTGTTTTAGTCAAGATTATGATAAGATATACTTCCCCAACTATATGTAAGTTCCCTATGAAGAGCCAACCTTTACTGCACCTACGATCCGGCCACTGTCGTGACAGTTGTGCAACACTTATGACACGATTATAGTGATTGCTTTTGTATCGTCACAAGCTAAGTTTTATGTCACTGTACACAGTTCCACCTCTTTTGTTATAGCGGTCACAAGTTACAATAAACATTTCACTATTTTTTTACGTTACTGAAGTTAAATCATTATGTCAACAAACTCCTAAATAAAACTGCTATAATTGTAAATTTTTGACTTATATGTACAAATTGCAAATTTTTATTTTATAATTGTGGTCGCTCTTCCTCACTTAAATTAAAATTACTTAAAGTTAAGTACCTAATGGAACTTTTTTAAACGTATATGCAGTCAATAAGGATGTTAACATTATCTGAGTACACTCAGAGATTAAGGTTTGTGCCAAGGATCGCAGTAGTTTCTTTTGGTGTTATGTTGTAGACATAGCTTTTGGTTGCAAATGAAGGTATAACCTAAGTACATATTACAGTCATTTCTTTTAGTTTTCATTATAACAGTTTTAGTTACCTGGATTTCATTTAATTATGAACCAGTATTTGAAATCTGATGACGACCTTCCGAGAGTCTCCAGTGTCTCAAACAGGAAGGGGATTTAACCAGGTTTGACAAGAGTCTCGTCGAAGAAACAGGCTCCAGAGGGTCAGGTGGATGGAACGCTCGAGTACTTCGTGCTCCGTTCTGCCCGAGGGGGGGGGGGGAAGGGGGGATGACATTGGGCCGTGTGACATTACATAAACTAGGTGATTGTGGACTTCGGGTTTTTATTTGAACCTATGTGAGACTCCTTCTGGGAATGTGAATTTCCCGGCACAACGGTATTATTCCCCTATGGATCGTTCTTTTAAATTAGTGGACTTTGAATCTTGCAACACACAAACAATGAATGTTAAACTGTAGTATTAAATGTATCTCATTCGGGAGTAGGTGGCCTAAGTTATCAACCTTGCCTCTTTACCTGTCTGGCATGTGGCCGAGTTCTATCCTTGAAAAGACAAAAATGCAATGTGACATTCTGGGTCCATTTGTTGTGCGAACGATGACATTTCGGTCGACGGTTGAATTTAACACGAGAATCATCCATCACAATCATTTACACCGGGACTCGTTTCGTTCCAGAACTTTGTGTGGCTCTGCAATTAGTGTCAAATCGTGACCCACCGGCCATTGTTGTCAGACATTTCCCTTTCCAACTCGTTTACCCGTAGGACGTATTTTACGGATTTTCCACGGTTTAGATGTGAAATTTTTTGTCAGTTCGGCAAAATATTGTTAGAAAAATTTTTACTTAGGAGGTTTGTAACCCTGTTTATGACGGAAACAAGGACTCTCCTTGCAGATGAGTTCCAGTTCTTAAGTGGTACTTCGATTGTGTGGTAATGTTTAGTATCGTACACAACTCCAAACTGATAATTAATGTTTCATTCTAGGTGGTAAGTATTTAATTTTACGTTATATCAGGAGATCACGGTTATAACATTAGCGTCCTTGATGTTATACCCAAATTCCGAGTTATCTACGGTTTACTGGCAAAACTTACTTACTCTCGTCTCTATAGGACCGGTATGTTTTCACATAAGGATTATCTGAATTTTTTTGTATAACAAGTCTTCGCTAGGGAGAATTCATTAGTTTGGTACTAATAATTTGAATTTAACTAAATTTTATAGTTAGAGAGGTTATATTCAGCTTAGTATTGTGTTATCATGTCAGGATTTTAGTTTCGTACTTTGTGTTGTTGGTGCACAGGTGGGAACAGACATCTGAGACTGTCCGGGACGCGCGAGATTGAGTTTGGCGTCGCGAGAGAGGAGGTACAGGGACGACTAACCGACTCCGGACTCTCCCCGCCCAATTACGCCTAGCGTTCCGTGCACAAGTGTCGTACCGGTAGTTTGTTCTATAATTAGACCTTTACAGGTTTCGTCCTTTTCGGTCCTCGGTCCTACACCCGACCTACTCCGAGATGCCTGCCACTTTGTCTTCTCGCATTAGGAGACACTGCTGCACCGATAGTTATGTTTTTTATAAGAAGTTTCGCAACTTTGTACTTTTCTTCTCAACCCGTTTTCAAAGACTTTAGTTTCTGGAAATCTTTTCTCGAAGTTTTTAGTAAACCCTTTTTGGAGGAATTATGTACTTGACTTTCGGTAAGGAGTGTTGTTTGAGGAGGAAGGTACTAACACTACCACTTCAATTTTTTTTCACATATTTAAGTCTTCATGACGCGAAGACGACCGCCGATGTCCTGACTGACCCCCTCTGCGCACACACACTCTCACACACACAGTTGCCGACAACTTAGCACTGTTCGCGAATGTGTCGGACGACGACTTGAGTGCCAGACCTGCAGTAAGTCTTTGACTGTCTGTGTTTGTCCGCAGCGACGTGCGCTCGTGTGTGTGCGTGCGTGCGTGGTGTGTGCGGCGTGCGTGTGTGTGTGTGTGTGTGTGTAACACTCACCACGGGGGAAAGGAAGAGTGGTTTAAGGAGAGTGAATCGTGAAGACTAGATTCGATCACGCCATAGTTCCTATACGTGGACACACTCGTGGAGAGGCGGTAGAACGGAAACCCGGAGGATTTTTAGTTGTGTTGTGTGTGTGTGGGTGTGTGTGTGTGTGTGTGTGTGTGTGTGGTGTGTGTGTGTGTGTGTGTTGTGTGTGTGTGTGTAGGTGTGTACGTGTGTGTGTGTGGTGTGTGTGTGTGTGTGTGTGTGTGTGTGTGTGTTGTGTGTGTGTGTGTGTGTGTGTGTGTGGTGTGTGTGGTGTGTGTGTGTGTGTGTGTGTGTGTGTGTGTGTGTGTGGTGGACGGAAGGTGAGCAGGTTGTGTAGAAAGAAGTGACAAAAGAACGACGTGTGGACAGAACTACAAAGGACGATTAGTACAAACTTTCGCAGTGTATTTATAGACGTCCCCTCCTGTGAAAAAAAATCCGGTTTTGCTTCCAAACGTAACCGGACTAAAAGAACTGTTTTATACAGATAACCTAATCAAACGTCATTCTTGTCCTTGATTAGTCGTTTATTCCAATGTGTCGTGATATCTTTGTTTTTACACCTTATAAAGGAGATTAAATTCATTGCATGGTGCAAATCAACATCTTTCTTTGGGTAATTAACTGAGTTAACTCGTCAGACAAACTAAACGATTGCCGTGGTATTACCAACGTCACCGATCGATGACGATTCGTAGTTGTACACGGCGTACGTTTTAGGCCCTTAAAAGGTTTCTACCTTTGAAAGGTGCAATTAAATGCCACTTATTTACCCTTATTTGACCCTANATTTAGAGCAAATGTAGACTTAGAAAAGAGGAACAAAAGGCAGATGCATTAGAACAGGAGTGTCAAACTCAATTTCATCGCGGGCCACATTAGAATTATGGTTGCACTCAAAGGGCCGGTGGTAACTTTAAGACTATATAAATATACGTATATATAATATATATTAAATAATGTATTATTTTACAATATTTCCTCTGCATTGGATTATTATCAGATATGGTAATAACTTCATAATTAACGCCTGAAAGCATAAGTCTAGTAAGTAATTGAAAGTCTCTTCAGTTCGCATCTCACAAAATGAGATGCATTGTGGGACATGTAGTTTATGGTGCTCCTGTAAAGCGGCACGTGACCTTTATAATAAACGTATTATATTCTTTGCAAGCTCGTGTGGGCCACATCAAATGAAGTGGCGGGCCGGATTTGGCCCCCGAGCCTTGAGTTTGACATCCTTGCATTAGAACGATAAGCACACTTTATCTTTTCTTTTACTGTGTGGGATTAAAGGGGAAAATGAATGAAAATAGATAAGCTAGCTTTTGTTATTCGACCTGCAAGAGACCAACACAAAAGGAAAAGTCATGTTTTGGTGTGTGAAGTGTTTTTGTGTGGAGACAGAAGGAGAAAAGATGAAAGGAGTGGATAAAAGGTTAAAGAGAATGACTTTAGGACACAGTTTCGACACAATGCGTCTCATATGTGTGATTCTACAGTAACTCTCTGACTCACTGCAGGAACACTTTGCCTTCCTTTCCAAAGTGACAACACTCTGAATTTGAACCCTGCAGTTCCCCTCAGCTCTACAAAGCGTCTTTTAGCTCATTCTTTGGGTTTCGCAGCGGCTAACTCTACTGTTTTGGTTTACTGTTTTCATTATTGTTTTTGGCCGCAGCAGGCAGCTGTTTTCACCACAAAAGCTAATTGTACGCCTCATAGCCAGCAGCAGACGTATTTATCGATTGACCTCTGAACTCACATAGTGCAGCATTTAGAAGAGCCAGATCTTTTGCTCACGAGTTGGTGGAGTCCAAAAAAGAGGTGAATATCGGACTTTATTTATTACCCTTCTCGTCGTACTTGTATAATGACAATAAATGCTTCTAATTCTAATAACTGATATTGAGCAGGTGGCCTGAAACAAGTGGCTAATGAAAATGAATGTTTCTCCCAAGGGACACAAAAGGGTTTGTTTTTAATGTTTTGAGGTCCACTTTTTAAGAAATGTCCAACACAAACACAAAATTACTAAAAAAAGGAAAATAACTTCGCTGTTAGTTTACACGAGTATCGACTTTAATAACCCAAACAGTCAAATCTAATCCTTCATTGTCCGCCATTATGAATTAATGTAATGTTTAATGTTTTCTAAATTCCTCACCACGCATTTCGGAGCTTCTTCTGAATCACTTTTTGGTCTAGAAAACGATCCGTTTTGTTACGCTCCACCTGAGGGAACGTTAGCTAGCTAGAGTTTGCTAAACACGAACGTCGAAACTTACTGGCCTCGAGATAATGCTTTTCTTTGGTGTGTTTTCTTTACGAACGTAGATTTAAAAAAAAAAAACGTTTCCGCAATACCTCCGATGCCTTCTAGATTCTGCTTTGGGGCCCTTGTTAGGAATAAATGCTGTATTTAAACACTTCTTAAAAAGAGTAAAAGCTATTGTTGGCTATTATTGTTGGTTTATATCTATTTTATGTGTTGTCTGATAAAAGTGTAGTTTTTAAAAAAGTGATTCTTAACTCATTGGTTAATAGAATACTACAGCTTCATATACTGTAGATACATTTACAACATTTAAAGAATATTTTTTATTACGCTCTGATAGGGCTGCTCAATTAATCGTATTTTAATCGCGATTACGGCTTGCAACGATTACGAAAACAACGTAATCGAAATAAAACGATTATTTTTTTATTATTATTATTACTTTTTTTTTTTTTTTATATATAATTTTTTTTTTTTTGGTTTTTCAGTTTAATTTGACTTAAAGTTCAGGATAATCAACTGTTAAAACATACTGTTCAAATATTTGTTCTCCAATAAATGGATGTTTTCAAAGTCAATGAATAATCGCATTTAATAATCGCAATTACAATTATTGACCCAAATAATCGAGATTATGATTTTTGCCATAATCGAGCAGCCCCACGCTCTGAGTTGTATCACGTTTTGTTCCCATTCATTCATGATTTATGACAGCTTTGAGAATGATTTACAAGTTCTACTGGCCTGCAACCTTGTGTTTAGATATTACTCGTACAAAATCATGTCAAATATGAATGTGTTGGTCATATGAACCTAACTTGTCTAAGGCTGATCAAATGACCACACGTTGGGTCTCAGTTCGTGGCGTAGGAACGCTGTGCTGAGGAAAGTTGAGCTACTGTTTGAATGTCATCGGGGGGGATTGGCTTCGGACCAGGAGGGCCAGCAGTAAATTCACACTTTATGGATTTGTCCTCTCTCTGATCAGGATGTCGCAGCAGTGAGGGTTTGTGTTGGACACTTAAAAACATTATGTTCCTTTCATCAGAGGAGGGAAGATTTAACACCTAAGTGTGAAAGCTCAGGATATTAGGAACTTGTTTGACTGAATATTAACAGCATACAGTTCACGCTGTAGACAAGGTCATGTGTTCAAAATTCCTGCTTTGCAACACCTCACGCACAGCTTCGCAGAGCGGAGATGTGTGTCAAGTTCGTTGGGTTTTTTGGCTTTCTCCCAATGTCTGCTTGAACTTGAAAGACTGGAGAACATCAGCGGACCAATTCAATTTCCTTTCTTTGTCGTTAATGAGTCTTTGAAACAGTCCTAGACTTAAAGGTAGGGTAGGTAAGAATGGAGAAACCAGCTCGAGTGCGCTAGAATTTGAAAGTACACAGCCAAAAAAAACCTGCCCCTTCCTTCAGACTTCCTTACAGAGCCCCTCCTCCAACACACACGAACGCGCACATGACCAATGAGGGCACGAGATAAGTTTGTGCACAGATGGAAGGCTGACAGGCAGGTAGGCTATCCAGTTATTTTAGCCGGGCCGGCTCAGATGATTGGTCGTGCTTTTTACATCGCCACGGCTTCCACAGATTAAATCTTTTTAAATACTTATTGTCAAAGCATTTAATATATTCATTGCTATCGGGATGTTTAGAGCATTCCATGGAATATAACAAAAAATGTTTCTGAAGTGAATTACCTACCCCACCTTTAAGTAGACACTTCAATTCTTGGAGTTTTCAGGTAGAAAATCTTCGAAAAAAGAAAACTAATAGACCTGTAAGCCACAGCACGGCCATTATTACATACATATGTGGGCGGGTAAAAGAGGCTTCTACCAAACATGTTCCCAGATGCCAGTTGAAAGAGTCCCTATTGTGATTTAGAGGTTTTTGTGCATGTAAATAGTCTGCAAAGTTTCCGGCTGAGGAATTTCTCTCAAATACCTAAAAATGATCATAAAATGTGCTCTTTAATGCAGATTTCATGACCCAGATTTCATAATACACAGCAGTTGCCGATCTGCAGAAAATCGTTTCCTACGTTTTTGCTGATATGATATTCCAGCTGAGAAAAAATGTAAGGTTCAGTTTATGTTATCGTCCAACTCGAGAAAGTTTTACCCGCAACAAATCAAAAGAAAAAAACACAGTAGAAAACACATCAGTGCAAAAAAGACCATTTAAAAAACATATAAGGTAAGGTACATGTTCATAAGTGCAAGGTATCATTTACCTTTTGTGCAAGTGAAGCATGTTTTTTGGCTCTAGGAACAATTATGATTATGTTCTCAGCTCAGCACAAGGCGAGTCAGTACACATCTGATCTTTTCTGAGCAATGACCCCATGCAAATACCAGTTAACACAGATCTCCTTTTGTCACACAATCTATGTCTCCTGTGGTGAAGAGATGTGATACATGCAGCAGTAAAGTGTGTGAGCTGCTTCAGAATCAAATACTTGAAACAGGAAGCTGCGCCGCGGTTTCTGAGCGTTGTTCACGTCTGTGTGTTTCCATAAAGTGACACAACCTTTATACGTCTTCTCTCCGACGACCACAGAGACACTAATTGTGATCATCAGCAGCTAACAGGGTATTTAAAAACCTCTGAACGTCGCTTCAGATATCACCGTTGTTACTTACATTCAAACTGAGAAAGCCTTCTTATTTGATGTGTCTTTACTCACACCGTAGTTATGAGTAATATCTGTACCTTTGTGGCGTGCTGTGAACCGAGGCACGGTGGGTTTGACTCTACTTTTTTGTTGTTCAGTTCTGCAGCTGAAGCTCCAACAGAGAAGATCCAGAGAAGAGTTGATCAACCAGGGGATCATGCCGCGTAAGTACACAGCATTTTTATTTTAGTGAGAAAAGTAAATCCATGTGTTGAAAAAGTAAGTTGCCATTGTGGAGTACATTCAGACTGTCAAGTGTTCTTAGTGCTGTTACAACAGATATCTAAACATCTCTTTTCAGAAGGGCTGCACATGTATCAGTCTCAATATGAACTAATGCAATATTCAAATAACAGGAAGCACAACATTTCTTAAAGGTTATATATGTGTTGAAATAGCATTGTATGGAAGTATTGCAGACATATCCCGGAATACAGACTTCACAAAATATATTTGTTTGGTGCAGACTCTTTGAAAAATCACACCAGAATCATTAAATATATATATATATTTTTTTACAAGTCTTTTTATTTCATTATAGTGTACAATGATCGATGCCATTTCATATATTGTAATATCACAGTACACTCACTACACTCCCCCCTCCCTCCCTCCACCCGCACATGCCCACACTAAAAAGAATACATTAAATATATTTGATAATCACAAATGATCAATACCAAAAGTATTGTGAATAATATAATAATAATAATCGCAACTAGTCTAGTGACTTTTCCCAAATCATGCAGCCCTACTTTTTTAGTGTGTCTTCATTTTTAACATTGTTTGTTTCATACATTTAAAAAAAATAGTAAACTGCCTATCTCAGTATAACTAGCTAACAGTCTCTGCCTGTGAGAACATGGCAGAGAGAGATTTGGATTGTGGTTCAGACCGTGCCACCGTCTCCCGGCAGACGGCAGTTTCAGAGAAAGGTTTATCAAGGTCAAACTTCAACTGCCATCACAAACATCCGCTTTTTGTCTGATTAAGAGATTTTCCCGTACTTCCTTACACTCGAAAGGTTTAGAATCTTTTGATTAAGGACTTTTAGAGTTGCTTATGTGCTTCTTTTTTCAGATCCGTTCACATACTTCTGCTGTCTTAAAGAGGCCCTATTATGCTTGTTGGGTTTTCCCTTTCCTTTAGTGTGTATAGGCTTTTTGTGGACGTAAATTGTCTGCAAAGGCTAAAATCACAAAGTTTCCAACAGAGGGAGTTTCTCTCCCACACACTCCCCCCTGTCTGAAACGCCTCAATTGGACTCAATTGTTGACTAGTGACATCACTATGTAACGCTCGCACTTCTATTGGCTAGCGCTACAACACATTGTAAGCGATAGGCTAAGGGGTGAGACATGTCTAAGCGGTTGACCAATCACAACAGAGCTGGCCAGCTAACCAATCAGAGCAGACTGGGCTCTGGTTTCAGACAGAGGGTGAAAAGAGGTGCTGCAGCACAGGCAGTATGAGAAAAATAAAGAGCTTTGTGAACATTAAAGCATGGAGACATCCAGTAGAGACACTACATACTGATATGAAACATTGAAAATGTGCTTATTATGTCCTCTTTTAAAAATACTGTAAGATTAATCAGATACCGTGAAGTACATCATGATCTATGTAAATAATCACTAGGAACTTACATTTATCTGTAAGAAAATACCCTAATGGTTTATATATAATTATCACATTTTAAAGTTTTATTCTGGGTACAGCTCATTAAAAGTGCAGCTTGTTTCCCTCAACATTAAAGTTCAGCCTCCACATTTGACTGTTGATCTCTGTATAATCTCACATATTGTCACACAGGAAGTGTGTTTGCGCTGTTCGTCTTATCTGCTGGTATTTCTCTGAATTCACCATGCACAAATACACTCACCATTTCCTCTTCTCAATGTATTAGGAAGTTCTTCACTTTGTGATCAGACAGCATTAGTAATGAAGCTCAGACCTCTTCTACCTGAGAGCTATCTTAAAGGTTAAGGATCAACAATGAGTTTGTTCACTTTGAGAGAACTAAGGATCTTATTGTCTGTGTAGCGAGTATCACATGCAGGAGTATAAGACAGTCGAGCTGTGATCAGACCAAGTGTGACAGGAGGAGTTAGTGTTATCACAGCTCTCGTCTTCTTCCACTAACTCACTGAGACTGAGATCAAAATGTTTTGTTCACGTGGTCTCATCCAATTAGCCTACGCCTCTCGAAGCTCCTTAACCAAAGGGCTTGTTGTGGCTTCATTAGGTCTTGTTTGTGTCCCTCTGTCGTGTCTCCTGCAGTGTTCAAGCAGATTAGATGATGTCCCAACGAGCCCCGCTGATAGTATTTGTAAATGAACAGAACAGAGATGCTTATGGAGACAGGAGGGGGGGATATTACAGGGGCAATGAAGACTTGAAGGCCATATCATACGGATGGGGCAACATAATAAACGTACACATGTTAACTATAAACCAGAGAAATATAGTCATACACCTTCTGTTTCTATCACTGCCCTAACGAATGCCGCTTCATGGGGGCAGCCATCAGCCCAACAGATATAGTTTTGCCGCTTTCACTAGAGTAATAATTAAACAAAACAAATGTACAACACATGTTTACCTTTAGGGAGGCGTGTGGCGCAGTGGATAGAGCCTTGGTGTTGGGATCAGGGGGTCACAGGTTCAAACCCCACTGCAGTCAGCATGTCGTTGTGTCCCTGAGACACTTCACCCCAAATTGCTCCTGTGGGGATCGTTCCCAGTGAATGAGATGTAATGTACCTATAACTAAAAATAATAATAAGAAATACAACCATTCCCGAGACCCACTTTGCTTCATTTAATCTCAACAGAAACAAAATAAAACTCATCTATAAATGTCTTGGATTGTTTCTCCAATATTCAAGCAATGCCCAACAAACATCAAGCTGACTTTAGAAGCTTTCACCACTACATTAGCGTCATTAATTGACCCAAAACGACCAAAGAAAGCAGTCATTGGGTGTACTCCATTACGGATGTATTCGTCCAATCGCCCATCCTTTCCACTTGACTACGTTTAGAACCGGTTCAGGTTGTGATGTGGTTAATGTCAGAGTAGGGACATGGCAGAACAATTAGCCACTGACATTAAGAAGTCCTTCTCGTGTCTCATGACCTTTCCTGACCTATGGTTTTCCCTGGAGTATCTCATAAGGAGAGAAGGCAGTGATCAGACAACATCTCTGCAACTTCAACCTCTGACTAATTTTCATTCTCATGATCACGACTTTCCTTCTTTCATTCACGTCAGATCCCTTCGCCCCTGTCCATTTATCCCCATCTTTCAGCTTCTTCCTTCTGTCCATTTCATTAAACGTCTAGACTTACCTTTGTCAGTGTTGGGAAATTACTGAATGTACTCTTCCAATATCAGAGTAGCACATAATAATAATTATTATTTTTATTATTATTACAAGGATACACAGGTTAGAAAAAAAAAAAAATGCTAACAAAGGTAAGCAGCTGTGAACATGACAGGATGTGTGATTACCTAGAAGAGCATCAGGACTGTTTGAGGCATATGATAGCTATGTGATTAACATGATGACTCAGCCTCTATGGAGAGAGACATATGACAAGCATGATCATTTCTGACGTGGAGCTAATCTGAAGTAAACATTGAATACTGCTTTCTATTCCTCCATCTTGTGACTGTGGAACTCCCTCTCTTGGATATCAGCATGTGAAGGACACTGTTCAGGAACTAGTCGTACCAAATGCTCTGTATGTGATATATATTACGGCTGCTCGATTAGCAGCCGTAATATATATCACATACAGAGCATTTGGTACGACTAGTTCCTGAACAGTGTCCTTCACATGCTGATATCCAAGAGAGGGAGTTCCANGTTCAACATGTAAGAAGTAGAAAGTACAGGTATTTGGGTTCAACATGTAAGAAGTAGAAAGTACAGGTATTTGGGTTCAACATGTAAGAAGTAGAAAGTACAGGTATTTGGGTTCAACATGTAAGAAGTAGAAAGTACAGATATTTGAGTTCAACATGTCAGAAGTAGAAAGTACAGGTATTTGTGTTCAACATGTAAGAAGTAGAAAGTACAGGTATTTGTGTTCAACATGTAAGAAGTAGAAAGTACAGGTATTTGTGTTCAAAACGTGAGAAGTAGAAAGTACAGGTATTTGAGTTCAAAATGTAAGAAGTAAAAGTAAAAAGTCATCAGAAAATAAGTAGTGGAGTAAAGTGCTGATACCAGAAAAATGTACTTAAGTACAGAAAGGAAGTATAGACCTCACCCTCCAGGATGTGCATCCGGATCAGCTCGGAGCGCTCAGGTCGGGCTCTGATCTTCCTCTTTAGATAATCCTCAGTCTGGAAAAAGAGAGAGAAACATTGAGATACACACATTACTCACTTCTGGATTCAAGCCACCATTAGTGCTAGTTTTGGGTCAGATTTCCCCTTAGAGCCCTGTCAGATAAACTACCACATATCAAATAAATACAATTATTTCAATGTGTTTACCACTTATAGCTAACTTTCTATGGTTCATTTGTACACTTGTATCTGGTTAACTTATCATTTTCTGCTGGTTAAATTAGGACCTATCATTTATCTTTTACTTTGAGCTAACTTTGACTATTTTCATCTTCTTATCCATCTCTTCAGCTATTCAATGAAAGCATTTAAGTATTTTTTCCAAACAACTATTTTAAACTTGTATCCATAACTTCAATATAGATATTTATTTATGTATTACTAATTACTTTTGAAACACTCGGAACACATTGGGTTCAGATGTCACAGTTTGCTCAATATGTGGATATATATTTATTTTAATACAAATTGGAATTTTTATTTGTAGTTGAGCTGACTCATAATCTTTCTACATGCCCTGGAGTACAAGAACCCCTGGTGTTTAAATCACTGACTTTAATACATTGCAGCTTACAATTCAATACAAGCATTACTTCATTGTGCAGATGACCTAATCCCAGCTCTCATTTGCCACGTTCAGCCCTTCTGTGGTGCATTGTTATCATTCAGGAGCTACTGTAATGATGTCAGAGGTTGAAAAGCTGAAAGTGATTGAATGTTTTGACTTCACTGATTGAATCAATGCTCACCCGCGCTCGCTCCAAACTGCGTCTCTGTTCGTGGAAGGCAGCTGAACTTTTCAGGGCTTTAAGAATAAAGAAGAGAGAGAGAGGACATTAACATGGCAGTGTGTACATTCAAGGCACCGAGGAGAAATGGAGAGCAAAATGCCTCTGAATGGCTGTTTGCCTCAACTGTTCAGCTCCAGTTCACTTGAATAGGTTTACTGATAGTGAGGATTATTGCTCTTATATTGCCAAAGCTATTCCTTTATAACAGTTTGAGTGCAATGTCAGCGTAGTAATCTCGCTCTCGCTGTAAAGACTCACATCTTTATAGGCCACGGCAGAACAATATGCATTATAGCCTGGGCAGTGGTGCTATTAAAATGTCAAGTTTCAGTCTATCGAGCCTCTTTTGCAGCAGTGGAATTTATGGGATATTTTTTCACGGATTCACAAATGACTCAAGTAAGACTTGCTGTGGGCCCATGATTATGCAAAAGCCCATGGATTAGTGGTGCTAGACACCTAGAAGCCTAAAGGGTTGCGATGACACCAAAATGCTGAGTTAAATGCAGCATATCAGCGCAGGCATTAGGATTTAGCTTCTGAAACAAGAATCTGAACCTCAAGCTATTAAACAATGTTATACTGCACAAAGGAAAATATATGCACTGGGGGTAGAGTAGCTTTGAATAGCACATCTTGAGTCACATTTAAAACCATGCATTTTACGAACACCATTTCCAGGGGTCCTATTATTTTAAGATGTCCTTTAACGTCACATAATTCATGAAAAAGCCAGAAAACGTAACCATAAATTAATCATATTTCTAGTGTATGGACAACCACATTGACCCAAAACAATGAAACAACCCAGATCATTAATACCCTGATCCCTTCCCTTCCATTCTCCCCTTTTCTCCCACTCATTTGCAGCTAGGACTAAAACGCTGCTGTCATCAAAACCCAAATTGTGAAATAATAACAGATATATATTGTTGTGCTATTGCATTGACTCCTTTCACTCCGCCCCATCTGCGCAGAGCTGTGACACGCTTACATTGTGAGAAAGGAAAACGCTTTCATGTTGCTTCTTCTTTAAATAATTCCCTCACTTTACCATCCTATGATTCGTCATATAGCTGTGGAATATTTCCCAAGATGCATTTCTGTAAAATGAACCCATTTGTGCCCAAAGGCTATATTTAGAAACAGTAAAGAAAGACGCCGCAATGTTTGCTCTGATTGGCTTGAAGTCTTGAAATCTGGTTGACGCATGTTTTTGGCAATTGTGAAACAGAACAACTTGACATTTTATGATCATATGAAATTATAAAAATGATTTTAGAAAAGAGGAAAAATACTATCATCGTGCTTAATAAATATCTACCAGATTATATTTGATTTTCAACTTGTTATGAGTTCATGAACACCAAATACTTGACTATGCTCCTCGTAGTTTCCTTAAGAACAACCCATGTTATTTTACTAGAGAGACTTTGGGTTCATAGGACTACTGTTATTTCCGAAAATAAATTATATATAAAAAATACTTTGCTCGAAGACTAATTTTGATAAGAATATGTGATGAAGTCATACATCAAACTGTTTTGCTTATCATATATTTGCATATTTAACTAGCCAGGTAAAGGTAAGAGTTCCCTTGACGAGAGCCAATGGGATTTTTCTTGGAATTTGCAAAACATTAATGATGTGGCAAACACGACATGTTCTGTTCAGCAGGATAATCTCCACATGTTAACACCACTATTCTATTAGTTGAATTGAAAATGCAACCGCCAAAAAGTATTTAGCGAAGGTAAGGCTATAAAGGAACTACTACATGATGGTTGCGTGAACGCTAAGCTAAGGGTGGCTAGTGATAGACATGTAAAAGCTTCAGACATTCACATTATGCCGTAGAACAAAACTTTAAAATCTTGTAAGCTTCTGTTAAGACATTATTTCAGCCATCTGACCAAAAACAACATCAAAAACCCATTGACTTTGGGAATAGGGAACATTGGTTTTTCTAAATTGCTCACTCATTTCCAGGTAGGACTCATTCCTTCGCCACTCTGTAGCTGCAGTGCAGACCTGACTAGAGGAAATACCACATGCATTGAAGTCAGCCCCGTCCAACTAAAGCAAATAATCAGCACTTCCATTTCATAGTCAGTGCTTCATTTCAAATCCAATATGCAGGAGCTAACACAATATAAATGTGTTGCTGTTCTAATACTTTCTGACTTCACGGCCCACACACACACACACACACACACACACACACACACACACACACACACACACACACACACACACACACACACACACACACACACACACACACGTTGTGGGATTAAATTAGCGTCCCTGGGGCCAGACTGCCGGTACCTGCTCAAGCCTGAGTTCACGTCGCTGAGCATTGTCACACTGCTGGTACACACTCACTCTTACACACCCCGGGGACATCCACCCTCTCAGACCTCTCACCCATCCACAAGAGGGTTTGAACTTTCCTGTCAGTCAGCTGCATGGGAAACGAGCGCTGGGATGAAGGGCTAGACGGATGGATGGATGGATGAGCACAAAATGAGATTTTAGAAGAGGGGGCAAAAAGTGAAATGGTTGGAAAGGGATAGGAAGAAGATGGAGCATCAGAAAATGTAGGGAAGACGACGGGGAGAAAAATGAAGAGAGGCAGCTGGAAGAAAAATGGAACAACAGACCGAAGGGCAAACGAAGAGGAGGAAATAGAGAGTGGTGGGATGAGGTCAGAGAGAAAAGACACCATTATGTGCATGAGTGGCTGCATATTGGCTTCATGCCACCCAGCTGAAGCTAACCCACGCTAGCTGCTTTTAAACTTTGCTCACATGAAGCAAAATTGCTTCCTCTGATGGCGGTTTCAGTCTGATGCAGTTTGTTTTCATTCTTATCTCTTCACTGACTGGCTTGTTGCTTAAGAAACTTCCCAATATAATATTTAACTCAACTTTGGCACTGTGGGAGATATCTTAAATGGCCAGAAAATGTGTAAAACATCACCACTGGCTTCAAAACATGTCAAGTCTTTTGTGGTCAGTACACATGTATGATTTAAATTAATTGCTGTGTCTAACTATTTGTGTCCTTTTGTAGTTAAACTTGTTTTATGTGCAATCCTATGCAAAGTAGGGCAAAATGCAGTGCATTATGGGTACCTGGATGGTGCAATACCATCACCCTCAGTAATCTGCAATTGGCTATGTATCCATGATTAGGCTACCTTTGCTACGCTGAACACAGAACTTTACAAATAAAAGTTTTATATTTTTTTAAATAATAATTAATAAACTTCACTGTTGTGATAAAAAGAAGCCATCATTAACATTGCATCATGTTAATTGAACGTTCTGTAATGATTTGGTACCGCAAACAATAAGGTTGCTAGCTTAAAAAAACTGCTAGCTAGCTAACAGCTAACTCAAACAAAATGTTAAAACAAGTGTGATGAAGGTGCTTTTTGGTAGGGAACCAATAGTCCAGGAGTTTGATACTTTCTACTTATTTTTTTTTAACTCTGTTCTTTGGACTTTTTAACACATATTTGGAAAAGGTTTCATTAGCAACTAAAGTTTATTTTAGCTAACCTGATAACCATGTGTAGATAAGTATGAACTGCGAAACATTTTCACACATCTGAGAAGTGTATAAATACAGTTCTAGGCAGGGTGTCACTGCGGGCTTCTTATAGCACCGAGTCAAATGAACACACCCGACAACACACCACCGTCCCGCGGCTAATAGAAGAAAAAGGCGTTTTCTCGACACAAAGCAGGTTTTTGAAAGATTATTTTTGGATGAGCAGTGGGAGGGAGAATGGAGATAGGGTGAGTGATGAAGAGACACCGGGGGTGGACAAAGGATGAGGGAAAACACAACTGCTAAAAGAGGTCAAGTGGATAGTTGTGAGAATAGAGAAAGACATATTGTATTCACTGTTGTTATCACGACCCAGAACAAGAGGAAATTGCTGACTGTTGGAAAAAATCTCACTCGTCACCGGCTTAATCAGGATACATGTATCTCAAGAATGGAAGTAGTCATCACTATGGGGGAGATCAAGTCCATCTTAACCCTTAGATGCACGAGTGACTGGACCCTACACTCTTCCATAAGTGGGTCAAAAAGGACCCGTATTAGAATAATATATACAATTTGTCATTTTGGCTAAGAAAAATCACTTGTATAATATTTAGTATTATATTTTGGTTCACACCAGAAATATTTTATATTTAATTGTTCACTATTTATAATTTTAGAAATTTTTTTACATTTTGAAAAAAAACTTTTTCCCATAGGATTCCATAGAAAATGCATGCGGTTCATTTTTGACCCACTTATGGAAGCTTGGGGTAGTAATACAAAAACTACAATTTCTTAAAATTAAAATAAAAAATTTGAATGGCATGATATCCAAAACATGTTTTTTGAGGAATAGATGGAATACGAAATGACAATCAAATGTAATTACAAAGATACTTCAAGAAAACCACCTCAACGGGTCAAGAAAGACCCACTTGGAAGCTTGGGGTAGTAATACAAAAACTACAATTTCTTAAAAT